>NW_007249396.1:177261-197212 GCF_000164805.1 Carlito syrichta | reverse complement strand
AATCCTATGGGCCCCAACAGCAACTTGATTCTCCAAAAACCTGAACCTTCTGAACGCCCCCCAACCCAACCACCCCAGGTGTCTGGTTCTACCTACCCTACAATTTCAGGGGCAGGTCCTGCTCCCCTACCCACCACATTAGCGCCGGGAAATGAAAATCATTTCCTCCCTATGCTATCCGCTGTTTACCAATTTGCAAATACTACTCGTCCTGAAGCAAGGAGAGACTGCCGGCTATGCCTAGACCCTCGACCCCCTTATTGCGTAGGAATTGCAGTGAACTCCTCAATAGGCAACACTGAAAAGCATGTACGCGTTCTTAACCTCGCTACAACTCAGTCCTTAGGACTATGTCCCTGGGGACAGAACTCGGCCCTTACCCTGGGAGAACTTCAAGGACGTGGATCTTGCCTTTATTATCCCTCTTATAATATAAGTAATTCTCCCTACCAAATGTCATGTGATACCACCTCTGTACTAAGGATCCCCAATCCAAAAACCTCTAAAGACCTCCACATGGCTGTTGCACCCCCCACCACCTGGTTTGCTTGTACGCAAGGTATAACACCTTGTATTGCTTTAGAATATTTCAGGGACACCACAGAAATCTGTGTCTTAGTGCATATACTACCACAGGTATATATCTATGAAGCAACGGAGGGACGAGAACACCTTGGACTCTCAGGCCTCGGGCAATCCAAGCAGGTCCCCATATTAGTGCCCCTCCTCATTAGCCTAGGAATTGCAGGGTCCACAGCAATAAGTACAGCTTCTCTGGTTGTTGGGGACCAAAACCTCAAAGAGCTAAGTAAACATGTTGATAAGGACCTAGGACTCCTGAAGTTGAGCATATCCTGCCTAGAACAGCAAGTCAATTGGCTAGCCGAAGTCGTGCTCCAAAACAGAAGGGGACTTGATCTCCTCTTCATGAAGCAAGGAGGGCTATGCATGGCCCTGGGGGAAGCGTGCTGTTTCCATGAAAACCAATCTGGGGTCATCCGAGACACTCTTGCCCTGGTAAGAGACAATCTAAAACAAAGAGAGCTGCAAAGACAAGCCTCAGGAAATTGGTATCAGTCCCTCTTCTCTTGGTGCCCCTGGCTCACAACCCTGATCTTGGCAGTGGCAGGACCTCTCCTCCTGCTCCTAATAGGTATAACAGTAGGGCCTTGCTTAATTAAAAGCCTCCTTGGTTATGTTAAAAATAGTGTGCAATCAATAAAATTAATGGTCCTCAGAACTCAATATAATCCCCTATATGAAGAGTCAATGATATGACTCCAGGAACAACTGAAAGAGGGGAATATGGAAGGGGGCTTTTAAAAAAACATCTACAATGTCAAAAATTAGGCTAAACATGTACTCAGCCTTTGCACAGTTAAAAGGTTCCCTTCCTGAAAACTAGCAACAGCACTTGCTGGTTAGGTTAAACTCTTTAACAACTTTTTTTTTCGCTTCTGTGAACCGCGCTTGCATTGCTTGAAAGGTACCTAAGCCTCCAGGATGTTGCAGTTTAGCACACTTGAAAAGTCCCAATGTGGTTTAGCCTTTTTTAAGCAAGTCCCTACAGCTAATCAGGGCCTCTTGCTGTGGGACTGTTATGTCCAGCAGGCAAGTGTCCACCGGCTCAGCTCTTGGCAATAAAAACCTCTCCTTTTTATAACTTAAATTTCTGGTGTTCAAGTCTGTGAATTAAGCGCTCGGATCCTATTTCAACATTCACTTATCAAATTTGTTGACATTACAAAGCTAGGAGACTATTTTTAATGAAGTATGTCTTCCATGTCCTGTCACTAAATTTTCAAACCTTCCTGCATCTTCTCTCATTCTTTCCTTCTTGCTTCCTCTTACATTACAGTATAGCAGTTAAGCAAGGGTTCTTTAGTCTACCCATATAGATTCAAATCTTAGATCTACTACTTACCACTTATGTGACCTCATTCAAGTTATTTCATTTATCTGAGTCTCAGTTTTCTCAAATATATGATGGGTGTAACAATAATACCAACCTCATAGGGTTCGTGTGAGAATTAATTGTGATGTTTTTAAAATGCTTAGCACAAGGTATAATATGTAGAAACTGCTTACTAAATTGATTATTATTTTTAGTTTTATTTATTATTATTTTTGAGTTGGAGTCTCACTCTGTCACCCAGACTGCAGCGCAGTGGTATGCTCACGTCCACCCCAGCACTGACCTGCTGGGCTCCGGCAATCCTTTCGCCTCAGCCTTCCAAGTAGCCAGAACTACAGGCATGCACTAACATGCCTGGCTAAATTTTTTTAGTTTTTATGACACAAAAAGTATTCTTCCTCTTCACCAAGGCTAATTCTTATGCTCTAGATCCCATCCCCCTTCTACTTCCTCAGGTACTTTAACATTTTAAACCAACTGGCTCAAAGGAATTTCATGTGATGAAGACATACAAACTGTAAGAAACAAAGCATAATTACCCCTAAGATTGTCTTGGACACAATTAATGAAAAGACAGTATGTATTATATTTTGATAACAGGAATTCATACTTTATTTTCTAAAATTAAGAGTAAATAATTTACATGCTATTTCTTAAAATTTTAATTAGAGAGGAGAAATAATGTCCTTCTTTTACCCATGTTTTTAAGCAAATTTTAATCAACAGTAAAGTTAAATTTAGGTTGTATCTAAATTTTTCTTTGCTAAATGTAAGGAAAGGAAAACAAAACCAATTACAAAACTTCATTTCAATATTACAAATGATAATAATTTGTGATTTTGTTCTTTCCCTAATTAGGTAATATAGTACTAAAGGATATGACTTTGCCTGCTGTTCTGGGAGAGTTCCTAATTTTTACCAGTTTAAAAAAAGGAACATGTACATTTTGAAATAAAGAAGTATATGAAGCCACCTTAAGTAACTTTTTTATTTCAATATAATTTTCCTTTAAAAAATTCATGAATAGTCTCTCATTATGGTTATGATGATATTGGAATAAATTACAATTAGAAGAATAAAAAAATAAACAATATACTCACAAATAGTTGCAGATTTTCTTCTATTTACTTCCTCTTAAGGGACTATGACATTATACTAGGTTTTATGTAATATGTTTATAAAAATTGAACACCCAAATTTTAATTACATGCCATTTTTTTAAAAATAGAAGAATCTCTTTTAGATGCTTGGAAGAAACTACAAATGTTTTGTGAATCCTTAATTTTGGTCTGCCCTATCATCAGTACTATGAAACCTTTCCTTGACTATCAGAAGCTTTAGATATATTGGTAAGCATTCATGCAAATACAGGGCATGTTCTCATCTTTCTGTTTTCATATTACCAAACCTAACCAGGCATACTGTAGAAGTCCAATTCACAAAGTACTCATACTATATAATCTGAGACTTTTGCAACCATATATTTTAAAGGACTCATCGAGCCCTGAAAGGCAAATGCTATCATTCAAGTTCTAATTACATGCTACCTGGGTTTTACAGAACAGAAAAAAAATGAATACTGTACTTCTTAAATACATTTTTTGACCACAAGAAACCTCCAAAATAAATACCCAAAATGTTTTCTGAATGTATCACTATATAACAAATAACTCAAGCACTGCTCTATTCAAATTATGTTCCAGTTTCTCCTTATGCTGCTTCCACTTGACAAATGAGTCAATAAATGCCAAGTCAAATATTCAAGTAAATATATATTCATTGTTATTGGCAGACATACAATTAAGTCAGCATAAAAGAAACAAGAAATCAATTTATGATTACTTCTTCAGTTCTTCCTATTAGTCATTAACATTGTAATTGTAGTTCCACTTGTAAAATCTTTATACACACACACACACACACACGCCATCTTGACTATAATTATAAATCAAATTATTCCAATTACAAATTAGTATTGTATGAACTGTGAACCTCATATGTTAATTTTATTAGTGAGAAACAAATGTATTATTACCATGTATATGAGCTGATTAAAAAGCAATGTGCACTTATGAGTCTATATTAATTAGTAATTTCAGCAAATGTTTCTAAACAATGTTAGGGATTTGGTCTCTCCTCTCTAGTACAAGCAACTGAGTCAATGTTTTTTAATGTATCTGTATATATAAACACATTTCATTTTCATTTTCAGGCAAAACTGGCTACTAACAAAGAAAATATTACAGAGATTAATATTTTAAAAATTATCTGCCATGTCAATATGTACACCAATCCAGAAAAAAAATTCATTTTGTATAAAAACTTACATAAGTGACCTTTTAAAAATATTACCCTAATCATGATGCAATACTTCAGAAACATTATTATACATGAATTTTATGAGGAAAAAAAGTTTAAATTGGATTCAAGAAATCTGCTTTAATAAAATATGTTGTCATTACTTAATGGTTAGTTTCATTATGGTAGCTTAATTGCTTTTAAATTATGTATCATAGACAAGTCACTCAACTTTCCAGTTCTTCACCTATAAAGAGGCAATAATGGTGGTGTCTTATTACAGGCTTTCTGTTAGCATTAAAGGAGTTAGTACAGGTGAAGCATTTAGAGCAATGCCTAGCACATAATAAGTGCTCATATTTTGCCTATTATTTTTAGCTTCTAGTGGCCAATTCTAAAAATATCTTAATTCTTTTTCAAGAAAAAGAAAGCTACATCATGACATTCCTTTTTTTTTTTTTTTTTTTTTTGAGTTGAAGTCTTACTCTGTCGCCCAGACTGGAGTGCAGTGGCCGCTCCCGGCCACCGCAGCCTCTACCTGCTGGGCTCCGGCGATCCTTCCACCTCAGCCTTCCAAGTAGCTGGAGTTGCAGGCGCACGCTACCACGCCCGGCTGATTTTTTGATTTATTGTAGAGATGAGGTCTCGCTGCCCAGGTGGGTCTCGAACCCGCGGGCTCAGGTAATCCACTTACCTCAGCCTCCCAAAGTGCTGGGATTACAGGCTGAGTCACCGAGCCCGGCTCATCATGACATTCTTAATGATTTGTCCATCCCACCAGCTTTTAGCATTGTTGGTAGCAGCTGGTTTACCTACTACTCACAGGCAAAACTAGGAACTAGGGTTTCAGTGAATAACAGTTCCAAATTCTATTTTAAGTGACTCCCTCTTATCTAACATACTATTAGTACTCATTAATTCATTCAACACACTAATGTATACTATATACTAAGTATCGGATACAGGCAGTGAGAATAAAAATAAGGGAAAAAATCCAGATTTCTTGCCCACAAAATAGCAGGGGATACAAGCACAAGGACGTGTTGTTTAATTAAAACATTTCACCAAGTTGTACATGGAGGGCTTTATAGGTGATGTTTGAGCAACACTTGGAAAGAGTTAAGCTCACAAGACAGAGAGGGGTTATATGATTATTTTATTCACAAAGAAAACTAAAATTCCTCACAGTTAAGTTAAAATAGATAAATTTGAAGCAAACAGACTTCCCAAACAGACTTTCCATTGCACACTGCTGTTTAGTTCATTGTTAGGTGGTGAATAAACATTTTTGAACAACTTTCGGCCTCCACCCACAGCAAGGCCTTCATTGTGACACAAATGATGTTCCTGGCTTCCTGTCTGTTCCCATACTCCCAATCAGACCTCAGAGATCTTCCTAAAATCACTTTTATCACTCAGCTCTTGGATCAAAAACCTGCAATGGTTTCCTGCTATTCCCAGATATCAGCCTTCAGCTTTGACTAGATTCCTCTCCCAATTATGCCTTGGGCATATCTTATCTGCCTCCTCCCTCAATCTGGAATGTTTTTTTCCTACTGCTTCTCTTTACCTCTCCAAAATTCCACCCATCCTTTAAAAATCCTCCTTCAAGAAGCCATCAGACTCTCTTACTTCTATTTAAAATAAAATAAAAGAACTTTTAAAATGTTGGAAAAAAAGAAACACTAGTGGAAAAAGTATATTTTCAGATGAAAGACACATCCAAATGTGATAGAGCACTGAAAAAACATGGGTAAGTTACATTCAGTCACTACACCAACATAGCAGACTTATTTATTATGCAAAATGTATATATTGTACCAACTACCCATTGACTAGGTAGAATAATTATTCTTCCAGTAACACTGTGCTCTTATAAAAACCTTAACCATCCCATAAATTGAACATGGAATTCTCCATTATTTTAACTTGTTTCTAGTTAGGACAAATTCATGTTACAACTGTAGATGTCCCTGGATTCAGAACTTTAAATACTACCAAACAACATGGGAACTATACTAGCCAGCATAGAAGCAGTGTGCTCCCTACTTGAAGGACAACTGGTTAAACAGTGAAACATCCCCCAAAAGTCAAGTTAAGACAGACTTTTACAAGTGACAATGAGCATGCTCTACATGTCAATACCTTCGATTCCAACTTGTTTTTCTCTTCGTTCAGCTCCTGTGTTGCTTTCTTAATTTTTTCACGACATCTGGTAATTTCCGACCTTACTGTAATACAAATGAAATCTTGAAACACGTCAATCTTTCTCAAGTCTCCATTTCAATAGCATTTGCGAAGACACCTCTGAGCTGCCTTTCCGCAGACGGAAAGCAAGCTCTCCAAACTGCTCTAACCACTGCCTGTGGGATTTCCTTCTACTCCGAGCATCCAGCTCCAGGAGACCCCATGCAAAGGACAGAAACCTGACCTTCTCGCAACAAACGGCGGCCCTCCTCGGCCTGGTGCTCGGTGAAGATGATGTGCTGAAACAGGGACTCCAAGCTCATCTCTGGCCCGGGAACCCGCAGATCCTTTTCTCGCCGTTAAATATTTTATAACTAAGACTGAAGATCCTGGAAAGCACAATAAAGAAGAAGGATTCTTCTAGAACTATCCCCAGACCGGCCTGTCTCCAACTCCCTGTCTCCTGCCCACACGGAGGACGCAAGAGGGGATGCAGGCGAAGCTGCCCACTCCGGCCCCGGCCTTTGTTTCCACACTGACAACTTACAAACCCGGCTTTTCTCCCTCACACCCAGGGAGGAGAGTTTCAAGCTCGGCCTTGTCCCTGGTGGAACACCCTTCTCCTGGCCAGACCTCTTCCCTTCACCAGCTTTGTTTTCCGCTCTGGTGGCAAATAAAGATGGAGGTTCAGGGCCTTCGCTTTTGAGAGGCCTCGCCGGGGTCAGCCTTCGAATCCCAAGCCCCGCTCCTTTTAGGGATAAGGTCCTCAAAGCAACCTATCTCGCCGCGAAAAGTAACTTGCTAACAAAAGCGCGGGCCAGAGACCCCCCCCCAAGCCTACTTTCGACGCCCACCTCAGGTCGAGCCGGCCTGGTGAGAACCCGAGCTACGGCGACTCGGCGGGCCCCTCCCGCGCCGGGGGTGGTTTGTTGTGGGCCACGTGACCCCCGAGGCCTTAGGCCTGACGGGAGGCCGGGCGCTCAGTCCCCAAGGCTCACACGCCCAGTATCATAAAGTACAAAGTACTTGTGATTCTAAATATAAACTTTTGCAAAGTCTTATCCTTTGACGATGGCAAAGGCTGCTATAAATGTACAGTGTCTGACATTCCGCCTTAATCATTCCTTTGTAATCAGGGCTTATCTTTTTTGTCTGCTTTAAAATTAATCATTGCCTTTTGTAATCAAGCTGCAGTAATATTAACACTTCAATATCTGTGCAATATGTGTCAGAGACCAAAGTGGTTGCTAATTAAAGCTTAAACATGAAAGGCACCTTTGGGACTTTTGCGTGGGATTTTTTTAAATCAAAAATTAAAAGTTTTTCGTCTTAGTAGGTTGAAATATTGATATTATACTAAACATTTGACTTTATTTCTGAATGTAAAATTGACATTGGTTAAACTAAAAATAATTTTCTAATTGGAATATATTTAGAATCAAGTAAAATAAGTTAAATGTTAATTCTGTCACATCACAATAGGCTTAATTAATATTTCAGTAATGCTGTAGTTTAATTGGTTATAAATTCTAACCTCTTCCCAATTTCCACTTTAATTTTCATCAAGCTATGTATGCATGAAACTTAACTTTTAAACTTTCTTTTAAAAGTATACAGACAAATATATATGAAACAAAATAATTGCCTATAAGCATGTCATTTATATACAAATAATAGCAATATTTTAGCTATTGCTTTCCAGCAAACCCTCTTTAGTCTTCATTTTTTCCTGTATAAATTTGAAATTGTGAATAAATAATAATAATTTGTTATTATTTGCCAGGCATGATTCTGAGCACTATTTCTATTTGAGATGATTTCTACTGTTACCCTCATAGGCTCGTTGTGAAAAATGAGCCACTGAACAATGAAGAATCTTGCCAAGCTGGGCTCGGTGGCGCAGCCTGTAATCCCGAGCTTTGGGAGGGCGAGATGAGTGGATTGTCTGAGCCCGCGGGTTTGAGACCCGCCCGAGCAACTTGGTGAGACCTCATCTCTACGATAAATCAAAAAATTAGATGGGCGTGGTAGCACGCGCCTGTAGTTCCAGCTACTTGGATGGCTGAGGTGGAAGGACGGCGGAAGCCCAGCAGGTCGAGGCCGCGGTGGCTGGGAGCATGCCACTGCACTCCAATCTGGGCGACAGAGTGAGACTCCAACTCAAAAAAAAAAAAGAAAAAGAATCTTGCCAAGGTTGCATATCTAGTGCATGTCAATGAGAACTGAAATCTGGACTCAGAAGCCATGGATTTAATTTTGTATTCTGCTTTTTCTCCTCTCATTACATCACAAGCATTTTATCATTTGGTTGAAAATTCTTAATAAATGTATTTTTATAACTTCGTAATCATACATATACACATAATCATACAATGTATGGGTAAAATTTTGATATGCCAAAATTATTTTGACTCTTTTATCTGTTCAAGGATGGAAAACAAAGCTGAAATAGTGGTTTGAATCATTCTTTGAGCACGTGATTGGAGGCTTATAAACTTTACCATGGCAGTCATCAAAGGGAAGGGTTTCCAGAAGATAAATTATATCACTAATTAATATCACTCCCTTCAGAATTATTTCCCATGGATTCGCACAGGGAGCATTCTCACAAGGAGGCTGGTTTTCAAAAGCATGCTGCTATTTAACATTCCAATTTTATTAGTTACACTCAAATTCACATTTATTATTTAACATGCTCTTTCAGTACTGAAACTTGGCAAAGTAAAACTTGGGCAGCCTTTGGGGAGCCCAGTTGCCTCACTTACACAGGAGTATGGAGGAGAGAGTTGTTGGAAATTGAAGAAAGGGAGTATGGGAAGAAATAACATCTTCTGTAGACTTCCTCTTCACATTCCAGATTATTTTGGTGTTTTAAATCACAAATTAGAATATTTTTAGGGGTATTGCAAATATAGACTTAGCAGGAATTTTAAACCTTATTTTGTTTGTTGGAGTAAACATGATTAGGTGAGCTCACAATTCAAATTATAAGAGTTGTAAGTTTAATTAAGATAATTAAATGTTATCTTTGATTATTTAAAAGATAGTTAGCTTTATTTATACATTGTCTATAGTGTTAAGACATATTTTCTTATACCTGCTGATTACATCATATTATGTCCAGAGCCAGAGTACTATTACTTATATTTATGCCAGATAAAAATGGTATAAAATAGGCCAGGTTCGGTGGCTCAACCTGTAATCCCAGCAATTTGGGAGGACAAGGCGAGTGGATTGCCTGAGCTTGCGGGTTCGAGACCTGTCCGGGCAACTTGGTGAGACCTGGTCTCTACAATAAATCAAAAATTAGCCAGGCGTGGTAGTGCACACCTGTAGTTACGGCTACATGGAAGGCTGAGGTGGAAGGATCACCTAAGCCCAGCAGGTCGAGGCTGCAGTGGCCGGGAGTGTGCCACAGTACTCCAGTCTAGGAGACAGAGTGAGACTCCAACTAAAAAAAAAAAAAAAAAAAGTGGTATAAAATGTGGTAAAATTTGGACATACTATTTGCTGGAAATATATCTTATAAGTCTAAAAAAAAGAAATGATTCATCCAACTGTTTAATGAGTTTCTGCTATTCATTCAACATTCATTCAACAAATATTGTTGAGTATCTCCTATGTGCCATATTAGAGAAACAACAACAAAATTTAATAAAAACAGAGCTGCATAAAAAGTATTTTTCTTCCCCTGGATATTTCTAACCTCACTGGAGAATTATTACATTTTTCAGCATTTTGGCAGTAGTATAAACAACTGCTTTCAGATGTTTCAACAGATGTTCTTTGAAAAAGAAAGCCAATTATTTGCATTATGATACCCACATATGATTCTCAGATCTAAACTTTCCATCTGTACATGTTTCATTGAATTGCATACCTATGGAATATAAAAGTTAAGATCATTCATTGTCTCTCAACTTCAGACTTTCGTTCATAATAACACTAGCACCTGGGTTATTGAGCCATCGATAATTGCTTTGCTAGAAGGCCTTATATAAGGCTATATTGCTCTTGTGATTTAAAATGCATTTCCTCTCCTTTCCTAGATTGATGACTTCCCTACATTCTAAACCAGGCTTGCAAACACCCACTAGCCCAGGGCATATATATTGCAATGGAAAGAAGGAAAGTAATTCATTTATTTTATGTTTTTTCTTGGGGCATCTGCCACAAAGAAAAAAAATTATGTGGGTTCAGCCAAGTTTACAATCATTTATTGAGTATCTACTAAGTGTAAAATTCTCTGCTGGGTACTATGAGGGATACACAGTTGAAAAAATGCAGGCCCTGCCCTCCTGGAGGTCATAATCTATCAAATGGGACACAGAATACACAAATAACTCCAAGGCATGCTGTGTTTAAGAGTTTCACCATTGTATTATGGGAATATGGGGGAGGGAGAGAGAATAAGTCTGATTTAGGTGATCTAGGAAGACATCAACAGCGGATAAAATATGAGCTGGGTTTTAAAGGAGGATGGAACTTCAATAGATATAAAGTAAAAGAAAAAACATAAAGTTAGATGAGGTCAACATTTGGATGCTATTTAACTTTTTTATGTATGCAATGGAGGACCATGTAATATTTTTGAGCAGGTAAATGACATGTCAGAGATATTTTATGCAGTCAATTCATGGTTGTGGGTTAGAAGCACTGAAAAGTGTCTGGATGTGGCATGTATTGAATAGCTTGCTCTATTAGTCAATTCAGGCAGCTATAGCAAAATATCACAAACTGGGTAGCATAAAAACAATGGGAATGCATTATTCACAGTTCTGGAGGCTGCAAAGTCCAAGATCAAGCTGCCAGCCGATTCTGTATCTGATGAGAGTCCATCTCCCTCTCCATGGAAGTAGTCTTTTCATTCTGCCTTCACATGGTGGGAGGAACTAGTCAACATTTTTATCTCTCTTTTATAAGGACACTAATCCAAACTAAAGGGCCCTGATCTTATAACCTAATCACCTCCCCAAAGCCCCAACTCTTAATATAATCATCTTAGGAGTAAGGGTTTCAACATACAAATTTGCACAGAACATAAACATTCAGACCATCACAATCGCTATGAGTCACTCACCATCTGAGATTTTGACATGCATGAATTATTTTAATTAATCCAACAATCATATGAAATCATTGCTTTTGATGTTTAGAAGACTGAGGAGAGACAGCTAAGTAACTTATCCAAAGTCACATGCAGTCGCTAGGAAGTAGCAGAATCAGAATTTAAACTCTGATAGGCTCTTATGATAAATATTTAACTACTTCACTTTACTGCCTCTAAAAACTATTTCAGTGACTGTGTTTCATTTCAAAGTAGATACATTTTCTAAAAAATGCTTAATTAGCAATAAGTTAAATATTTGTTCTGAAGACATTTTCAGACTTCTAGAATTTGGATTAGTAATACAATATATCTGTAATGAGTTAAAATAAAATACGATGTAAGGAAAAATAATTGAGACTGAGTCATGCCTTGTTGTAAATACTTATTTAACTAACCATGTATCTAATAATGTAAAGTTAAAATATAATTTATATGCAAAGTATTATATTTGTTTCCTGATATTTGTATTAGTTTCCTAGGGCTGATATTACCAAGTACTACAACTGAAATTTATTTTTTAACAGTTCTGGAGGCTAAATGTCTAAAACTAAAGTGCCAGCTCAGTTGGTTCTTTCTGGGTGCTCTTAAGAAGAGTCCGATCCTTGCTTCTTCCTAGCTACTAGTTCTTGCTGGTAGTCCTTAGCACTCTTTGATTTATAGACACATGACTTCAACTGCTGACACTATTGTCATTTAGAATTCTTCCTGTGTGTCTCTGACTCTTTCTCTCTCCTCCTCTTTTATAGAACACTAGTCAGATTGGAAAAGGGACCTGTCCTACTCAGTATGACCTCATCTTAACTAATTATATCTGCAAATCATCACATTCTGAGGTACTGGGGGTTAGAACTTCAACATTTTTTTTGAGGATATAAAGCAAGTCTTAAAAGCTCAGTTGAGGAAAACAGTTATGACTTAAACCAATTTTAAGCATAACTGGTTTATTTCTGTTATAGTTAAAGCATTATTCATGGTTTAAGGGACTTTAGAAAGCATGTGGCACAATCTTTTTATTTTATAGGTGTTAACATTGAGGTCAATAGGTTGATACTTTTCCCCAATGTTGCACATGCAGTTAATATCAGAACTAGATCTAGAACCCCCCCTAATTTTTTCTGTTCCAATAAAATATCCTTTTTGTTCACCAGTAGCACTGAACCACTTCTACTAAAGCAACTCCTCTTTAATCTGTTTTCTATATTGAGCTTTCTTATAAAAATTTTAAGAAAGTGTATAAAAGTCAGGTTGCAGGGCTGGCCTGGAGCAATTCATATACTGAAGGGACCCTTTCTCAGAAAGGAGATTAGATAGATGATATTATAAAGATAAAGGTACCGAGAAAACACACATGCATGCATATATACATAGACTTACATATATAGATAGACACATGTGCAATAAAATAATACATATAAGTATAAATGTATAAAGATGTCAGTTTGATTTTCAGTCTTATACTTCTACAATAAAAATGAAGGCAAACTGTCAATTCTCAGTCACCGACTAAGAAAAAGTAATCAGCCGGGTGCTGTGGCTCAAGTCTATAATCCCAGCACTTTGGGAGGCCGAGGTGAGAGGATTGTCTGAGCCTGAGGGTTCGAGCCCATCCTAGGCAATATGGTGAGACCTTGTCTCTACAAAAAATTAAAAAAAATAGCTGAGTGTGGTAGTCCATGTCTGCAGTTCCGGTTGCTTGGAAGGCTGAGGCAGAAGGATCGCCTGAACCCAGCAGGGCGAGGCTGCAGTGGTTGGGAGCATGCCACTACACTCCAGCCTGGGCAACAGAGTGAGATTTTAATGCAAAAAAAAAAAAAAAAGAAAAAAGAAAAGAAAAAGTAATCTTGGCCAGGCATGGTGGTTCATGCCTATACATAATCCTAGCATTTTGGGAGGTGGAGGCGAAAGAATTGCTTGAGCCCAGGGATTTGAGTCCAGCCTGGGCAACTTGGCGAGACCTTATCTCTACAATAAATAAAACAATTAGCAGCACATGGTGTCCTGTGCCTGTAATTCCAGCTACTTGGAAGGCTAAGGTAGAAAGAGGACCTGAGTCCAGTAGTTCAAGCCTGAAGTTGCTATGAGTGTGCCATTGCACTCCAGCCTGGGTGACAAAGTAAGACTCCAACTAAAAAAAAAAAAAAAAAGTAAACTTTTGTATTATCATGAAATATATTGCATTAAGAAATTCCATTCACTTTAGAAATCATTAAGTATCAAAATCTGTGGAATAAATATCTGTATTGTATCTGGTAAACTTGAGTTTTTACATTGCCAGAATCCAGAATCCAGCCCAGAGTCTAAGAAAGCTATCCCAGGCACTTTACACAAGAAAGTAGACTGTCAGCCCCAGAAAACAAAACAAAACAAAACTTGGAGACCAATATTCTCTATCAAATATAATTCATTTGTTTATTCAATAAATACTTATTGAGTACATACTATATGTACAACAAGTAAAAATTTGGCATTACAAAGATGAATAAAATGATGGTTTGAAATCTGGTTATATGAAGTTGCAGTTTCCATGACAATAAATTTAAGTTGTTTGGCATTTCATAGAAAGAATTAAAAGAGAAATTTAAGACAGTTTTTTTTTTTCTTACCAGCTACTTGTTTTAGTCATTAATATATTACTTGTCGATCTAATTAGTATATGGTTACTTATTCACCAAATAATAGACTCTTAGTTGTTGAGTAAGTCTAAACTTAAGCCAGCAATGAACCTATTCTACTCTATCTAGTTTCTTATTACAATTTCTATGAATAAAAATTTCTGGTAATTTTAGTGAGTTAGTATAGTGACTAGAAGTTTTGGATACATTTTAATATTTTCTATTAATTTTAATGAATTATTTATAGTGACTGGAAAGTTTGAAAAAATTAGTGTACATATATGCATATATGTATAGGTAGAGTAAACTATCAATTATATTTATTCTTAAAACACTTGGCAAAACTGTTCATTTGTCAGAATAAAATTACTTTATGCTGTCAATATTTAAAATGACTTTTGTGGTCTTAGTATGATAATATTGTGTTATAAAAGCCAGACGCTGCCATTATTTTTCCTCTAGTATGACATAGTTCAACATGTTTTATCATAGTTTACATGGTTCATAAACCTTATCTTTTCTTTGACATTGAAGGTGTGTTGATAATGGAATATAGAGAACCCCTTAAGATGATTAAATGAAATAATTAATTAGCATTTGAATAAAAGAGCTCACTAAGAAACATTTTAAACAGAGAATCAGCTGATTGTTTCATGGTACTAGCAAGCAAATCTGGAATAGAATCGAGTGAAGTGAATAAAGAGTGGCAGGAACTGAAATATCTGAAGACATATAAGGAAATATTGCAAAACATTAGAATTACTGAAGAAATTGCATATATAATCATCATTTGAAATTTGACATTCTTGTAATTCTGTGATTGTTATATCTCATTACTGTACTTATAAAACATGTGCATCTACAGGTTTCCTAAATTAATCTACCCTTTACTATTTCTTTTTTCAAAGTGTTAACACAGAAAAAAACAGGAAACAGACTGAGATCCCACATCGTAGTGTGCCTTAGCCTCGAGTGAATAATTGCTAGGATTGTGCACACAGAATCCAAACACTCATAAAAAGATTCATGGTGATATTCTTAGAAGAAATTAATAAAACCTAAGAGAACATGTCAGAAAAATGTCCTAAAGATGATTTTATTTCGGTAATTGTATTTTAAATGCTTTCATTTTTTTTTGTGATGTCTTTCATCTTACTTACAGATGTTATTACTCATAAAATATGGTATTTCTGTCCAGAAGACTGTAACTGTAAATGAGACATAAGATTCTCATCTAGGAGTAGATAACGGATTCAAATCTCCGGCTTTACCATGTAAACTGATTACCGTAGAGGTCAGAAAGAGTTTCCACTTCCTTTAAGTGTCTGCTATGGTATTTTACATAACCAACCAGACACCTTTTCTTTTTATCAGTCCCAGCATATGATTGGCAGCCTGTCTCCTAATTTACAAGAAGGACTAGGAATTCCATGCTTTGAGACTGGTCTTATGGCTTCAGGGTGAGTCCCTGAGCAATGATCACTAACATCATTCAATGTTTATTCACGACCTTTTGTTTGCTGGGTTCTGTGTCACAATAATGAGCAAGGCAAAGGAGCTCTTGCATTCAAAGAACCTACAGGGGCAATGAGAAACAAGGTAGACATATCCATTAATTCAATACACATGGAGGAAGTATAGGTATAAATATAACTGGGGTAAAGACCTGCTGTGAACAGTGTGGACAACACATTTATGTTTTAACAGTCTCTCAGACTGGAAGAACTTGGCATCTGTCCAGTAGTACGGAAGCCAGTGGGATCGATGCACAGATAAGGCTGTCAAAGGGTCAGGGGCCAGAGTGCAGTGGCTCACCACTGTAATGCCTTTGGAAGACGGAGGCAAGAGGATTGCCTGATTCCAGGGGTTCAAGACAACCCTGGACAATTTGGTGAGATGTCATCTCTACAATAAATATTCAAATAAATGAATAAATAAATACAGATAGCTGGGAGTAGTGGAGTGTGACTGTAGTTCCAGCTACTTGGAAGATTGAGTGGAAGGATCACCTGAGCCTAGTGAGTCAGTCTGCGGTAGTCGCAAGCATGCCACTGCACTCCAGCCTGGGTAACAGAGTGAGGCTAAGACTCAAAAAAAAAAAAAGGCAGGGTGGTAAGTCAAGGTTCAACCATGAAGGGCCTTGAAAGAGTTTGGATTTTATTCAAAATGGAGTGGAAAGTCATAAAAGGGTTATGTGGGGAGAATACTTGCATTTTTAAAATAACAAGATGACATCTGAGCACTACTCCCTTGGTGGATGGTCACTACACATCATTATAGGCAGGATGGAGTGTGTCAACCGGGATCCAGGGTTCATTTGAACTGATAACTATCTATGTGACCTTAAGTAAGTCATTGGCTGTCTTTCCCCTTTATTTTACTTGTCTTCAAATGGGGATAGAAGAGGCCGAGTCAAATAAATAAGAGGAAGGAAAAAAAGTTCAGATAATAAATTGGAAATGACAACTAAGAATTTGGTAATCTCTTAAGCAAGAAGGGATCACCTTAGCCCACTCTCTGGAACAAAGATCCATGTAGGACACATAGAAAATCTAGACATTTGCTACTTTGGTTAAGTTTTAACATATAGGACTTAAGGGAGAAAAGTTCAAGATTCATACCAGAATTTGCTCTACATCTTTTAGATTTAGTTGTGCATAAATGTATATGCAGTAGAAATTCACGGGTATACCCATTCTGACTGTAAATAAGATATTCCCACATTGGTTGGGAAATAATCATTGCCCACTCCTCCAGTGACAATCCCCACCAGCGAGGCTATCCCACCTGCACAACTTTGTAGGTTTACCCACAATCAAGCATCTAACCTGCTAATACCTGGCTTAGCAAAAGGCCCCAAGAACCTCACTCAGTGTTAGTTCTGATTGCTCAGTGCCTGGGCCTGTAGGTATATTAGTGTCTTACGACTACTGTAACAAATCACCACAAACTTTGTGATTTTATAGTTCAGTAGGCCTGAAGTCTATTTTGGTGTTAGTGCGCGCTAAAATCAAAGTGTCCATAGTCTTTTTGGAGGTTATAGGAAACAATTCCTCTTCCTACTTGTGAAAGCTGCCTGCATCCTTTGGTGCCTGACCTCTTCCTTCTTCTTCAAGCCAGCAATGTAGCATCCTCAGACCTCTCACCTGCTCTGACATTCCTGCCTCCCTCTTATAAAGACCCTCGTGATTCTGTTGGACCCACCTGTATGAGAGAGGATAATCCTCTTATTGAAAGATCCATAATTTAATTACCTGTTCAAAGTCCCTTTTGCCATGTAAGGTGGCATATTCACAGGTTTCTGGGATTAACATGCAGTTATCTTTGGAGACCATTACTCTGTCTACCCTGATGGTAATATGTTTTAAGTATCATGCTTGAGTATATACAATAACTGACATGGAATTCTCTTTAAAATGTGTCATGGTCAAAAGGTAGGATATAAAAGAAAAGAATCTGAGTCATGTAGAAAAAAACTTCCAAAAAAAAACATGTCTCAAGAGTGCTTTGGAATACTGCAGACATTTAGCTCCCTCATGTGCTTTAGTAATTACCAGTATCAAATATATGAAATAGTTAAAAAGAGACAAGATTTGAGGAAATATAGAAAGGAGGGAGGAAGAATGCAAGTATCAATTGTAAGTCTGAATCTCCAGTTAGAAGAATCAACATTGTTAAGATGTCCAACCTACCCAAGACAATCTATAGATTTAACACAATACCCAGTTGATTACCAACAGCATTCTTCTGAGACCTGGAAACGACAGTACAATTCATATGGAAACATAAATGACCATGATTAGCCAAAATAATCCTCAGAAAAAAAAAAAAGAGTGAGGGGCACCACACTCCCAGACTTTAAGCTCTACTATAAAGCTACAATAATCAAAACAGTCTGGTATTGGTACAAGAACAGGCATATAGACCAATGGAACAGGATAGAGATCCCAGAAGCAAAACTTCAATTTCTCAACCAACTCATTTCAATAAAGCCTCCACCATCAACTACCGGAGAGAGGAGAACCTATTCGTAAATGGTGTTGGGAAAACTGGCTGACCACATGCAGAAGATTAAAACAAGACCCCTACCTATCCCCGTACACAAAAGTCAACTCTAAATAGATTAGAGACCTAAATGTAAACCCTGAAACTATAAGAACCTTAGAAAGTACAGGAGACACCCTTATGGAAACTGGAACTGGCAACAATTTCTGATCAAAACCTCAAGTGCCCATGCCATAAGAGATAAGATAGACAAGTGGTACCTCATCAAACTGACAAGCTTCTGCAAAGCCAGAGAAACCATTGAGAGAATGGGGAGACAGCCTACAGACTGGGAAAAAAATATTTTCCAACTGTATGTCTAACAAAGTCCTAACATCTAGGATCTACAAGGAACTCAAACATGCTGAAAAGAAAAAAAAAAAAAAACAGCCCCATTACAAAATGGGCAAAAGATATGAATGTTCAGCCTCACTAGTCATCAAAGAAATGCAAATTAAAACCACACTGAGATACCGTCTAACTCCAGTCAGGATGACCATCATCAATAACTCAAAAAACAACAGATGCTAGAGAGGGTGCAGCAAAAAGGGAACACTTCTACACTGTTGGTGGGAGTGTAAAATAGTACAACCTCTGTGGGAAACAATGTGGCTATTCCTAAAAGACTTAATAATCGACCTCCTGGCCAGGCTCGGTGGCTCAGCCTATAATCCCAGCACTTTTGGAGGTCTAGGTGAGTGAATTGCCTGAGCCTGAGGGTTCGGGACCCACCTGGGCAACTTAGCAAGACCTCATCTCTACAATAAATTTTTAAAAATTAGCCAGGCATGATAGCGCGTGCCTGTAGTTCCAGCTACTTGGAAGGTTGAGGCAGAAGGATCACCAGAGCCCAGCAGGTCGGGTCTGCAGTGGCCGGGAGTGGCCACTGCACTCCAGTCTGGGTGACAGAGTGAGACTACAACTCAAAAAAAAAAAAAAAAGATCGACCTCCCATACGACCCCACAATTCCCCTACTGGGAATATATCCAAAGGAGCTGAAATCACTCTATGAAAAAAGCACACATATGTTTATTGCAGCATTATTCACAATAGCAAAAATGGAACCAATCATGCTGCTCATCGAAAGAGGACTGGATAAAAAAATGTGGTACATATACACAATGGAAATTACGCAGCCATAAAGAAGGACAAAATTATGAACTTTGCAGCAACTTGGATGGACTTAGAGGCTCTAATACTGAGTGATCTATCACAGAAACAAAGAACTGAGTATCACATGTTCTCACTCATAAGCAGACCTTGAACGACTATTGTAATACTATAAGAAAGGAATTGGCAGTAGTGGGAAATTGCCAGGGGAGAGCAGGAGTGGGATTGGCAGTAGTTGGAAACTGCCAGGAGACGGGGGGCACACCTCATCAACAAGAGTACCTGCATAATGAACGTTTGTATACCGAACGCTGAATTGTACCACACATATTTAAAATTTAAAAATACCAAAAAAAACCAACACAAAAAACAACCTCCTGTTAGGACTCAGGTGGAGAAAAAGACAAAGGAAGGACCCTCAAATGAATAGATACCTGCAAGGACAAGAAGAGACTCCAGAAACAGATGGCAAGGTTGTACTAGGTAATTATCAACCTGTTGGGAGCTGGCCATGGAGACCCACTGAGCGTTAGGGATCAGGAAGGGCCGTTGATCCCGAGACCACTAGGATGTGTTCGGGAGCTATTTGACCCCATTTCCTCCCCCTTTCTACTCAGCACTAACCAGATTAAGCTCCTGTGAGCTCAAAACATAAAAACTGTGAGACTGGGATG
>NW_007249396.1:136255-177013 GCF_000164805.1 Carlito syrichta | reverse complement strand
TTCGTTAGTAAAGTAAATACTTAAGCTTCTATAGAATTGTTTAACTTGGCATAAATCAATCAGTTTAGGATGAAAAAGGTTTATAGAATATGTCAGTCACAGATTAGGTTATCCTTTGTTATGGGATTTTAAGATTATCATATGAAAAGGGTTTAAAGGCAATCATAGATTAAGTTTTCATGGATTAAGGTTTCTGGTGGGTGGGGGATGCTCCTCCCACATCTGACTTTGTGTATAAAAGACCCGTTGTAATTCCCAATGACACACACATCGCTTCTGCACTAGACTGGAGTCCAGTCTCTATCTATCTTTCTCTCTCTCTCTCTCTCTCTCTCTCTCTCTCTCTTCTCCCCCCAATCGCCGATGCCGTCTCCACCTTTGGGGTACCCTGAACCCGGCTGGAGCTGGTCTCTAGCATCAACCCTTCCAGGGTCAATTATCTACCAATCTGGGAAAAGAATGTGGAAGAATGGAGAAACGAAAATAATGACAATTTGAATGTCCTCTGTGATTTAATGCCCATGGATTTAATGCCCATGGGATTGGTTTGATTAGGTTGGGGACAGCTAATCTAGTATAGCTTATCTGCTTTTAAGAGGGTAGAAACCACACCTCATCAACAAAGGTACCTGCATAATGAACATTTGTATATCTAACTCTGAATTGTACCCCACATCTTTAAAATAAGATAAAAATTTTAAAAAGAGGGCAGGAGCCATATCTGATAGATTTTTGTATATCAAGCAGTAACTTATATGCAATGGGAGTAAATGTCCTGAAATAAAATCGGAGCCACAGTCAAATGTAAGCTCCATGGAAGGCTATTGGTCGTGGGTACACCATTGATTCTCAGCCCCTGGAATAGTATCAGGCAAATAGCAATTGTCCATGACACTGTGTTGAATGACTAAAGGAAAAATGAATGTATGCATAAAAATGGCATACATAAACAACAATATTTGATGTAAATATGAACATTTAAATGTTTGTTTTAATAACTAGAAATTGCTGGCAACCAATACTGAATTCAGTGTATTGGCATTTTGAAATACCATATCAAATCCTAAGTGATCAAAAAAATTTAAAAGCCTATACTGTCTATAAATAGGGTTGCCGTGGTTTAGCAAATAAAAATACAGGATTTCCAGTTAAATTTGAATGTTGGATGCACAATGAATAATTTTTTAGTATAAGTGTTTCGCACACACTGCTTGGCAACCTATCTATAAAGTTAATTTGTATTGTGTTTTAGATAAATTATAACTTTGTAAAGAAATTATGTTTTTAATGATGGTATCCTTAAGGAAGATAAAGGAGATGCTTTCACTAGCTTGTGTTCAAAATGAGGGTAGGAGATGGTGGAGACCAGCTGTGTTGTATTGTGCTGTTTTAAAAGTGTGCTTTACTGTGCTCCAGGGCCCATGGAGGAGGACTGAAATTTAGCTTCTCATAAATTCTGCAGAGCTACCAGGGAACAGTAATCAGCAAGGATAAAATCTGAACGGAAGGTCAGTGAGGCAGGTAAGAGCAGCTGCATCCATATTGACTATAACACACACAACTCCAAAAAGCAGAACTGGGAAAGGGAGGCCGGGAGGAACAAAAGAATCATCCCCTAAATGCGTTGTTAGAATGCCAGTAGAAAAAAGCCCCCATTGTCAGTCTCAACAGCTACCGTAATTTTATGTGTATGTTGTGCTTACTTAGTCCATAAAATAGGGTTGAGCATGTTCTATGTACATTGTAGTCTGTCTTCATAATGCCTGGTTCCTGGCAAAATAATTCACTCTATTTCTTAGGAAGGGCATGGTGTTGCTGTGTTCATTTGTGCTTGATCCAAAGAATCTCTATTGATGTCTTTTTTTCCATTAGGCATTTACATGCTACCTGGCTGTTAGGCCTGAAAATACCAGATGGAGCTTGGGAGCAGAGAAGACACGGTTGTCATAGAAACGAGATGCTATCCCAGCTCTATGCAGCTGCCATCTTTTTTTTCCCACTGTGATGATGAGTTCTGATAGGAACAACTAACGATAAAATATAGAGACTCACCCTGATAAAATATAGAGACTCACCCAACACATACACACTTACCTACCTAAGAATATATTTATCATTAATATATCCCTCAGCTTATTGAAAGCCTAACACTATAGGAAAATGACTTGATTTCCAGGTCTCCTCATCAGAGTATAACTGATAAACTCATGCTTTTACATCATTTTCTTCCCTTAAACTGCAGTGATTCATTTGTCCCGTCCCAAGATGAGACAATATCCTTTGCAGCAAGAAGAGCCTCATTTTTGACATTCCTGGAAATGCAACCTAAGTATTTGTAATCACTGCACTGTCTGTACTTAGCAGGAGAGTGGGGAATGACCTCTCCTGATTCTCTAAATTCCTCATAGTGGCTAGTAGAATGCTGAACACACAGGGGAAGTATGACGAATTCCTGTGCCTTGATGTTCAAACTTTGAGGGATGCAGTTATTGGCCATGGTCCCTCACTGCTACCTTGCCTCTTGTGGCAGTTATGGCATTCCTAAGGGAGTGTGACTGTGGAGAAAGTGCTCAACATAGATGGCAAGAGGGGCTAGCAAAATTTCATAGAGACAAGGCTGCTTTTGTGTCCCTCTGGAGTTGGGAGTAGGTTTAATTCTAGTGTCTTGAAGCTTTGGCTTGAAGAGTTGTGTTTAGCAATAAAGGCCTATTCAAATTGAAGTGGTTCGGGCCAACAGTTCACGTATTAGTTGCCTATTGTTGCTATCCCAAACTGCCACATACTTAAAACAACACACATTTATTCTCTTACACTTAGTTCTAAAGGTCAGAGTCCAAAATCAGTTTCACTGGGCTAAAGTAAAGACGAGAGCAGGGCTGATTCCTTCTGGAGGCTCTGGAAGAGAATCTCTTTCCTTGCCTTTTCCTACTTCTAAAGCCCGCCTACACTCCTTGGCTCATGGCCCCTTCCTCTTCAAAGCCTATCACGTAGCATCTTGCTGCCATCCTAACTTTGCCATCTTCTGCAGTCAAATCTCCTTCTGCCTCCCTCTAAAAAGAATAATCTCTCCACCCCAAGATTCTTAATGTAATCAAATCTGGAATCTGCCTTTTGCCATATAAGGTATTTTGCTATATACAGGTTCCAGGAGTTAGGGCATAGATACCTTTGGGTGCCATTATTCAGCCTGCAATAGTTTACAAAAACTTGGTTGACCATCACTTGGAAATATTTTTTCAAATGAAGATTACTAGGCCCTGCACTACGTTTATCTTATCAGAATTTCTTAGACTGGGGGCCCAGAAATTTGTTTATAAGATCCTCTCAGACAATTCTGTTGAAAACCTCTGTTAAGAGCTTTATCAGGCTTTTTCCCAAAGGTGTGCAGTGAGGATTTAGTAACACTGTGACTGTGTTCTCTATGTTCAGGGTCAATGACTACGTGGAGGAGGTTTTTAAATGTATTTTTTTGGAAACTTGGGAGGTCATACCATCCTCTAAGGTTCACAACACTCCCACAGAAGAGCTTTGGCAAATGACGGTGCCACGTGAACTGAGCCTAGCAACTCTTCAATGTAATGGTGAGGATACTAAAATTATTTGCTAATGTCTCCTTCAGCCTTTAACCATATGAAATATGTATCTGATATCTGGGATCAACTGGTGTTTCTTTCCCTTATGGAGACTTTTCCATTTAACCACCTCAGACCATTCTTTTCCTTCACAGATGCTTCCCTGTTGCTCTCAGAGCCCTTGAAGTTGCCTATTTTGCCTAGTTCAAGAAAAGTGGCTGTGGCAGAGGAAAAAACCTATACAGTATCTTTAGAAAAACCGTAAATATTTTATCGTTTCTTACTAAACATACATTATTTACTCAGTAATGTAAATATTTTATGACCTGCAACTGGCAATTTTGGAATATATTGGTATGTTTGGAGAATTGCGGTTCAGTTAAAAATCCTACACTGTACACCCAGCTCATATTTAAGTTACATAACTCTTTAAAAAGCATTTAACTCTCAGAATTAAGGGAGTAATAGGATCTATTTTTCAAAGGGGACTTAAGGAGTAAACTCAGAACCCAAGAGAGCACATTTGTGTGAAAAGAGAAAGTTGGAAGCTATAATAGCCCAGGATTTCCATCCTCTGTGGGATGACAACATCATCATGTTACTCAAGTCCAAGTGTGTCTGATTTCATCCAGTGGCAAGGAGAAGTAGATATACCCACAACCAGTTAATTAGAATGTCCATAATCTGGTTGGGAGTGGAATCTGAGAAAAAGAATTTTACCATACACAAAATGCAGAAAATCTCGCCTAACTTTTAGAATAAACCTGTGGAGTTGTGCAGAGGATAAGAAAATCCTTTCATTAAATAAAATGGCTATATATCAGGACATTTAAACTAGGTTTTCAAATATAGACCTAAACTGTTTGGAGATTTTTTTTTTTCTTTTTTAATTCCAGTGACTCTCCAATAACAGAGGTCATAGTAGCTGCCATCATTCTAAATTACAGCCCATTTCAGAGTCTGGCTATAATCCAGGAGGTTGCATTATTCCAGATTGCCTGTCAAAAACTGTCAAAACACTGTTATTATCAAAAAGTAGTCCTTTTAAATAATTTTCTCACTCTTTTCCTTGAAATTTTACTGGCATTGAGTCTTAATATCATAGCTTATGGGCACTGTAAGTGAAAGTCTTTCAAATGAGAAGTGGCCCAAAAAAAAAAGGAAGAAAACCCACATATTCTAGGCATACAACATACAAAATTCTAGGTGGAAAACTGAGTCAAATATACATATGCTGTTTCTCCCTAAAGCAATGGTCATAGTGAATCTACATGTGAAGTGGTAACCAAAGAGTAAAGGAAATATGAGTCCTAATAGTATTAATTATATTTCAAGTGTAACATACGGAAGGAATTCTAGTTAGTTGCTAGAGTCCATATTTTTCCTTTTTGTTCTCTTCTTCTAGACCAAATTTCTATGAGAAATGTTTTCGCTTGCAGATTACTGATACCTATTTTATTCATTTCATAAATACAGAAATTGACACCTGGACAGTGCCTGTTTTACCCAAAGTTTCAAGTCAAGACTGAGCCTGAACCCTGCTTTATTAAGGTGTATTTGACAAATAAAAATTGCATGTATTTAAGGTGAACAATACAATGTTTTGATATACATATACATTGTGGAATGATTACCACATAAAGCTAATTAATATATTCATCACTTCACATAGTTTATTTTTTGTAGTAAGAATATTTTAGATGTACCCTCTAAGCAAATATCAAGGATACAGCACAGTATTGTTAACTATAATTACTGTGCTCCAGATTTTATTCATCCTGCATAACTGAAACTTTGTATCCTTTGACCAATATCTCTCATTTCCTCACCCCCAGTCTCTGACAACCACCATTCTACTCTTGTGAGTTTAACTTTTTTTAAATTTCACATATAAGTAAAATCATGTGGTAGTTTTTTTTCTATGTTTGGCCTATTTCACTTAACATAATGTCCTCCAGGTTCATTCATATTGACATAAATGGTGAAATTTTTCTCTTTTTTAAGACTGAATAATATTCCATTGTGTATATACGCTACATTTTCTTTATTCATTCATCTGTGGACAGATACTTAGGTTGTTTCCATAGCTTGACTATTGTGAATAATGATACAATGAATATATTATAAATTGGTACAGCCATTATGAAAAACAGTATGGAAGTTCCTCAAAAAATTAAAAATAGAACTACCATATGATCCAGCAATCCCATGTCTGTGTATATAGCCAAAGGAAATGAAATCAGCTTCTTAAAGAGATATTTGCATTCCTTGTACTTTTTAAAATATATATTCTAGCTCTCTTTTTCTTATCTTGGAAGTGCATTTTCTTTATCTTCTCTTTTTTACTTCAGACTTGACTCCAGAATTTTGCTGCAGTACCTGGGTTAGAAACACCTCCCTCAAACAGAGAAATTCCTGCCATCTACTTTTTGTCAGATATAGACCTTGATGTTAAAATGTCAATTCTAGAAGTATTTCAGCAAATATTCTGTTTAAGACCATTTATCTTTCAAGCAGTGTAAGATGACAAAATATTTTAAAGAGATTGCTCTTATTTTGAAGCATTCCAATTCAAGCAATGAATTAGGAAATCAACAGGATAATTTAGTCCTGCAATCATTGTGACAGTAGTATTTGTCAACAACTAGTTTTCAGAAGAAATGAAACTCAAAGAAAATGCATACTTCCAAAGTCAGACAAAGAGATACATAGAAATATTTCTTTATACTATCAGTAGTTTATTATGAAGAAAAATTAATGTGCAGGTGAATTATTTTAACAGAAAGACAATGCTTTGAACAAATGTAGCATAAAGATGTTTCAGAATAGATCTACAGCTTTGGAGGATGCCAATAATATATGTGATGGTGCTTGATCTCATTAGCAAGCAGCTCAAACTCTTCAGCTACCATAAAATACAAATTGTAATCAGCACATTCTCAGGAGTAGTATATCTATCGGCCCTGACTTCTGCTCTGCAGTTAACAATTTTGTTTTAATCCATAAAAAAGAAATTTTCATCTTTAAATTGTGTAAATGAGTTCCAAAACAATCATACTTAAGTCCAATTTCCATGTTGCATGGTGTTCTGTTCTACAGCAACCTCTAAGGCTTGAAAATGTTCTTTTTAAAATCACTGACAAGCTGTAATTAACTAGTAACCAACAAAGACAACCCCAAAATCTTCCAGTGAAGAATGCGAAATTCCAAGAAATCCACCCTGCAAAAGAGCATTTTATTGAGTTTATCAACTCGTTATTAACAATGTAACAGCCTAAAGTATCTAAACTTGAGAAAAATTACTTAAAGAAGTGCTTTGCAAGCTGTGCCTTAAGGAATGGCTAATATTCCTCAAGGCTTTCACATGTATTTTTTAAAAAAACAAAAACATTGATTCCATATGAAAATAAGTTGAGAAATGCATTCTCTAGTCCCCCTGGAGACTCACAATGCACATTAGTTTATTAAAGTTTCTGAGACATCCTGCAATAAAGAAACCCGTTTCAATTAGTTTAATAACATGTTTCCAACTTTATTTGACCATGAAGCTCTTTTTTTCATGAAGCATACTTAACCATGTTAGGATCAACAAAGTTTTGCAAAATACGATTTGTGGTTCAAACCCTGATATAGATTACTGTTGAGGTAGCTATCGAGGCCTTGATCACAGGCCACTCAGCTTCCCTCTGGCCAGGAGCTCTGAAAGTTAAGATTCTGGTCTAGGCTACCATCCTGGAAAGCTGTTGGGAACTAAGAGACAGGACATGAGTGAATGTCACTATTTTACAGATCAGAAAACTCAGGTTCTGATTTGCTCAAATGCACAAGTGCCAAAATTAGTTCAAGACTCAAAAACCCCTACTTTGATTAACTTTTACTGAAATGAAAAGGCCTGAAAGTATACAGATTCTTTGTCCATTTATCAAAAGTCCCTCAACTTCACTCTTTCTAAGGAAAGCACGGACTTAGCCAAAGACTGTTACAATAGCATGTGAAAAATTGACCTAAGAAATCTGTATTTAATTATTATTAGGAATTATGGTTTTAACCCATTGAACATAGCCATGTTTATTTCATTTTGTAAAATATGAAATATCTACTATGATTTTTCAGTCAAATTTTGTTTCTCAAATTTCATTATGAATACAGAGCATAGTGTGACCCATTCATGTTCTTCCAACTTGATGTTCCTTTTTCTAAACTGTAACTTCCTTCATGCTTAATCATCATTAGGAATGATAGATGACCACAAGGACCCATATCTTACAACAATTCATCTCTTTCAATAAATCAGACAGTCAACACATCCCTTAAGTGTACATATCCAACTAAAAGTGAATTTAAATGGCAAGTATGTGAACAAAATCATGGGAAATTCTACTCACAATGTATAATGCCCTAAGCACTTCCAAGTACTTATCTCAATTTTATATATGTAATCAGCCATGCTTTATTCCTTATATATTAAAAGAGATAAATTAGTTATGTTTTTAAATAGTTAACTATAAAAATAAGGCCCCAAAATGTTTATTTACTCTGCAATTTACTGAAAATTCTGTCATGACTTCCATTTCTACATAAATTCATATTTTAGCTCATTTCTAATCAATCAATTCCAAGTCAAGAGCCCAATAGGCAATTATATTTTAAATACATGTATCACTGAGTTATGTACCTACTTCTTATGTGTAGCATAAAGGGAATGCTCATATTTGTTTTTTAACTGTAGACAACTCCACTGTTGCCTACTCTACGGCTCAGTAAGAAACTTATTCTTCCTTCTACCTTATAAAGAGAATATGCAGTTCAAGGCAAATGTTAAACATTAGCAAATCCTAAGGCTTAATGCACATAAAGTAACTTGTATTTTAAGTGTCTTTTCAGATACCAAAAGAAGATCTACCCCAGGGTAAGGAAAAGATTTGTGCCATGGCCTTGTTGGTTCATTGTTACCATATGAGGACTTCCTCCTTTTCTTTTTGCAATCAAACTCTTACTGTCAAATGGCCAAGATTTTCAGGAAAGGGAGTTCAATTCCTTTCTTTCTCTTTGCAAATAAAAGGAGGGTCAAAAGTGCTGAAAGTTTTCCCTTTGGATATCCTCTGGTTTTCAACATGTATCAGTGTCATCATAATAATTCTCAAATTGTATTAACTCCAACACAGTGATGAAGGGCACTCAGATGAGGTAGATCGTATCGGATTACAATCTTGATGTCATATCTGCTTTATGGTTAGTACCAATGCTGAGGCAATTTTTCAAACAGACATACCTTATTTTATTGCACTTTGCTTTCTTGCATTTCACAGACACTGTATTGTTTTT
Organism: Carlito syrichta; assembly: GCF_000164805.1. Taxonomy (NCBI): domain Eukaryota; kingdom Metazoa; phylum Chordata; class Mammalia; order Primates; family Tarsiidae; genus Carlito; species Carlito syrichta. The sequence goes on along the minus strand of NW_007249396.1, from coordinate 168,116 downwards.
TGTTTGCCTGTTTTACATATTGAAAGCTTGTGGCTATGCTGCATCGAGCAACTCTATCCGTGCCATTTTTCCAACAACACGTGCTCACTTTGTGTCTCTGTGTCACATTTTGATAATTCTTGTGATATTTCAAACTTTTAAATTACTATATCTGTTATGGTCATTTGTGATCGTGACCTTTTGTTTTAATTTTAAAGATGTGGGGTACAATTCAGGGTTAGGTATACAAATGTTCATTATACAGGTACCCTTGTTAATAAGGTGTGCCCCTCCCTCCCCTGGCAGTTTCCCTCAACTGCCAATCCCACCCCCCTCCCCAGGCAGTTTCCCACTACTATCAATCCCTTTCTTATAGTGTTATGATAATTGTTCAAGGTCTGCTTATGAATGAGAACATACGGTACTCTGTTCTTTGTTTCTGTGATAGATCACTTAGTATGATAGACTCTAAATCCATCCAAATTGCTGCAAAGTCCATTTGTTTGCCCTTCTTTATGGCTGCATAATATTCCATTGTGAACCGGGCTCGGTGGCTCAGCCTGTAATCCTGCGCCTTGGAAGGCTGAGGTGAGTGGATTGCCTGAGACCGCGGGTTCGAGACCCACCTGGGCAACTTGGTGAGACTTCATCTCTACAATAAATCAAAAATTAGCCGGGTGTGGTAGTGCGCACCTGTAGTTCCAGCTACTTGGAAGGCTGAGGTGGAAGGATCGCTGGAGCCCAGCAGATAGAGGCTGAGGTGGCCGGGAGCGGCCACTGCACTCCAGTCTGGGTGACAGAGTGAGACTCCAACTCAAAAACAAAAAAATGTTAAAAAAAAAATTCCATTGTGTATATGTACCACATTTTTAAAAATCCAGTCCAGCTTCGATGGGCAGCATAGTTGGTTTCATGTTTTTGCTATTGTGAATATATCTGCAACAAACATGTGTGCAGGTATCTTTTTTTGTAGAATGATTTGAGTTCCTCCGGGTATATTCCCAATAGGGGGATTGCTGGGTCATATGGAAGGTCAATTTCTAGTTCTTTCAGAAATCGCCACACTGCCTTCCAAGATGAATGATCTTTATTGTAATTGTTTTGGAATAGCAAGATAAGACAGTGAACTTTATCTATAAATGTTGCATGTGTTCTGATTGCTCTACCCACCAGCCATTTCTGTCTCTCTCCCTCTTTCTCAGGTCTCCCTAATTCCTGAGACACACCAATATTGAAATTAGGCCAATTAATAACCCTACAATGGCCTTTAAGTGTTCAATTGAAAGGAAGCATCTCACATCTCTCACCTTAAATCAAAAGCTATACATGATTATGCTTAGTGAGGAAGGCACATCAAAAGCCAAGATAGGCCAAAATCTAGGCTTCTTGAGTCAAACTGTTAGCCAAGTTGTGAATGCAAAAGAAAAGTTCTTGAAGGAAATTATAAGTGCTACTCCAGCGTACATGTTAATGATTTTTAAAAAAACCTTCTTAATGATTTGGAGAACGTTTTAGAGGTGTAGATAGACGATCAAACCAGCCACAACACTCCTTTAAGCCAAAATCTAATCCAGAGCAAGCCCTAAGTCTTCAATTCTATGAAGGCTAAGAGAGGTAAGGAAGCTGCAGAAGAAAACTTGGAGGTTGCCAGAGGTTGGTTCATGATGTTTAAGGAAAAAAACCATCTCCATAACAAAAAAGAGCAAGTTGAAGCAGCAAGTGCTGATATAGAAGCTGCAGCAAGTTATCCAGAAGAGTTAGTGAAGATCATTGATAAAGGTGGCTACACTAATCAACTGACTTTCAATGTAGCTGAAACAGTCTTATATTGGAAGCAGATGTCATCTAGGACTTTTGCAGTTACTGAGGAAAAGTTAATGCCTGGTTTCAAAGTTTCAAGAGACAGGCTAACTCTTGTGTTAGGAACTAATGCAGCTGCTGACTTTAAGTTGAAGCCAATTCTCATTTACCATCCAGGGCCCTTAAGATTTATGCTTAAATTTACTCTGCTCAAGCTCTATAAATGGAACATCAAAGCTTAGATGACAGCACATTTGTTTACAGCATGGTTTACTGAATATTTGAAGCCCAGTGTTAAAACCTACTGCTCAGAAGAAAAAAAAAGATTCAAAATATCACTGCTCATTGACAATGCACCTGGTCACCCGAGAGTGCTGATGTTCAAGGAGATTAATGTTTTCATGCCTGCCAATGCAACATCCATTCTGCATCCTTTGGATCAAGGAGTTATTTTGACTTTCAAGTCTTAATGTTTGAGAAATACATTTTGTAAGGTTATGGGTGCCATAGAGAGTAATTCCTCTGATGGATCTGTACAAAGTCAACTGAAAGCCTTCTAGACCAGGCTAGGTGGCTCAACCTATAATCCCAGCACTTTGGGAGGATGAGGCAAGTGGATTGCCTGAGCCCGCAGGTTCGAGACCAGCCTGGGCAACTTGGTGAGACAGTGTCTGTACACTAAATAAAAGATTAGCCAGGCATGGTAGCACCCACCTGTAGTTCCAGCTGTTTGGAAGGCTGAGGCTGAAGGATCGCAGGAGCCCAGCAGGTCGGTGCCTGAGTGGCTGTGAGTGTGCCACTGCACTCCAGCCTGGGTGACGGAGTGAGACTCCAACTCAAAAAAAAGAAAAGCTTCTGGAAAGGATTCACCATTCTAGATGTCACTAAGACCATGTGTAATTCATGGGAGGAGCTCAAGATATCAGCATTAACAGGAGTTTGGAAGAAGTTGGTTTCAATCCTCCTGGATAACATGCAGGGGTTCAAAACTTCAGTGGAAGAAGTGGCTGCAGATGTAATGGAAACAGCAAGAAAACTAGAATTAGAAGCAAAATCTGAAGATTTGACTGAATTGCCACAATATCATAATATAACTCATGAGGAGTTGCTTGTCATGGATGAGCAAAGAAGGTGGTTTCTTGAAATGAAATCTACTACTGGTGGAAATGTTGTGGACATTGTTAAAATAACAAATAATTTAAATCAATGACAGGATTTGAGAGGACTGATACCAATTTTGAAAGAAGTTCTACTGTGGGTAAAGTGCTATCAAACAGCCTTGCATGCTACAGAGAAAACTTTCATGAAAGGAAAAGTCAATTGATGCAGCAAAATTCATTGTATCTTATTTTAAGAAATTGTCACAGCCACCTCCACCCTTAGCAACTACCACCCTGACAGTCAGCAGCCATCAACACAGAGACAAGACCCCTTAATCAACAAAAAGATTATGACTTGCTAAAGGCTCAGGTGATCATTAGCATTTTTAGCAATAAAGTATTTTAAATTAATATATGAACACTTTTTAGACAAAATGCTGTTGCATACTTTATAGACTATAGTATAGTATAAACATAACTTTTATATGTACCAGGAAACCAAAATATTAATATGGCTCATTTTATTGTGGTGTTCTGGAATGGGATCTTGCAATAACACAGAGGTATTCCTGTATTCCTTTGTTCTGTTGATTTCAAGATTATACTGTGGACCAGGCACTATGATAACCATTTTTCTATGGATTATCCCTTTCAATCCTCAAAACAACTCTATGCCATGGGGTACTGTCATTATCACCATTTTGAAACAGATTTAAAGTGGTAAAGAAACTTACCCAAAGTCAAATAGTTCAGAAATGATGGCGCTGAAACTCAGAATGAGGTCTATTCAGTTTCTGTCCATTTGCAGTTCATTTTGTGAACTTTAAGCCAGAATTTCTCTTGCCTTCACATTTCTACCAAGGTCTTATTTTCACATAAGTTTATAGTCTTTCCTTGCAAGGCAAAAAGTTAATTCAATTTAATCTTCAAAGGAAGTGTCAAATGCTAACAAGCTACCCAGACATTTGGGGAGATAGGATAATGGAGAGGAGGGCATGGGGATCAATTCCTGGAGCTGCACTTTATTTTGATATTGATGTTAGTATATTCTTGAAAAATTATTTGAATAATTACTATTCTCCTACTACAGTATTTATTCAGCTCTCACAAGGCATCAAATGCACATGTGCATATGGTTCTTCCCCAAGGGATTTGTCCCCTCCATAAAAAAGGTAAAGGGAAAAGTGAATTGAGAGAGAGATCAAGACAGAGAAACGGAAGAAAGAGTTTCATTTTCCTTTCTTATAAAATCTAGTTTTCCCAGTTGAATTCAGGTGCTGTGGTTTTTCTCTGTTCTGTCTAAAAAATATTTTTTCCATCACTTAACATTGTGTGGTCTCTGGAATCTTTTTATTACAAAAGTGCAGCAATGGCCAAATTTCCACAGCCAGAAGAAAAGGAAAGATTGAGACAGTTTTCTCAATAATTGCTTCAATCCTCCTCTTGTGCTGGTCTTGGAAACTTGGCCAGCAACTATTAAAGAGATGTTGAATTGATTTCCCCCCTCCCTCCTGTTAGTGTTTCCTCTGCTGAAATGCTGTCCTTTCCATTCTAAGCTGTCATACTCCCTCTCACTCTTCAAGTCAGGTATCACCTCCCCTGGAAGCCTATATTGATGACCCTCAGTTCCTAGTTTCCTATGGTACTCATCCTTTCCAGTCCCAACAAAATTAATCACTCCTTCCTCTTTGCTCCTTTAACACTTTGTCCATTCTCATAGCACTAATCCCACTGCTATTTGTTTTTCTGTAATGTCATAAAAGCTATACATTTCTTGAATACAGAGGCTTTTTCTTCTTTTTAATTCATGAAAAAGTCACCATAACATCTAGTCCATAGAAGTGTTCAGTACATCTTTACTAACCAGAATTGGCATATTCACAATCTTAACCAAATTCCAAGGGAAGAGAATTTCATCCATGCTGATGCCTTTCCTCTTTGCTGGCCATAACCACCAGCTTCATTACTCCATGGCTTAGTACTGTGTCCACATGTTGAGGTCTAGGTGCACATGTACCAGTTTGAGCAATACATTACTGGTGAGGATGGCTCTAATACCACTGCTTGAGGAGAAACCAAGCCTTCTTTTTCACATTTAGCTCCTAGTGAGGGCTTACAGATTAGAATTATTTCAACTGGTTTTATGGCTCTTCGCTAAGTTAGAAAACTGGACTCAGGGGAAATCATAGAAAATAACAAAATCTTCATCTTTAAAAGAAAAAAATTAATAAAACCTGAATCTTCACAATGGTTCCAGCAGTTGAGGTGGAGTCTAGTTCTTGTTTGTGTATGGTAGGATATGGATACTTCCTTTTGGGGACTACTTCACTCACCAATTATACATGTAATTGGTGAGACTGCCTATCAAAAGAAGCTGTTTCCCATGGATGGGCATGTCCTAGGCCCACCAGAATATTCCACCTCAACAGGCACAGTGATTGCCCCAAATTGGGAGATATCCAATTTGATGTGAATTAGAAGGGGCAGGGGGAGAGAGACCGACCGACAGACAGACAAAGAATGAGACAGAAACAGAAACTATTGCATTGTAAAATCAAAAAATACAGAACCGTGGAAGCCTGTTAGCTGGGCCAAGGAGGGGACAGAGTTGGGAACATGTGTGTTGGAGGTGGGGGAAAGAGGGGTAGGAAGATAACACCTATTACTGAGCAAGAGGTCCAAAAGAGTGCTCTGGGCCCCAGTGTACAGATCAATATATCAATATATCAATATAAAGCCAGTTGTAAAGTTTTTGTTTGGGGGGGTTTTTTTCCAACTAAATGCCTGGAAATGCCTGCAAAAAATTTCCTCCAGACCTGTGCCAGCTCTTAGCAGCCCTGTCTATCAAGGGTTCTTCACATAGTTACAGCTAGTTTGAGGATGAATACATTATAGAGGAAGCACAGCTGAGAGACAGAGAGAAGGAGGTACATTCCTGATGACATCATCTATATTCCTGGACTATAAGCTGTGACGATAAATTATCTTTCTGGCCTGAGCTAGTTGAGTTTGGTTTCTGTCACTTGCAACTGAAAAAGTTCTGGCCAATAGATGTGTTATAATACACAAATCTGCTTCTCATTTCCAGGTTAGGGAAGGAGCACTTCAAGTGCAGTGATACAGGACCATTGACTTAATTTCAATGCTATACTCGGCCGTTACTTTTGGAAAGATGTTACCTAACAATGATTTTAAAGGAGTGGGCAGGTTGAAAGAGCTCAGATTCACACTCTTTTAGAGCACATGTCTCACCTATACATCAGAAGTTAGTCCCCGAAAAAATGTCTTGCCTGCATAAATATATTCTGGGTCTCTCAAGAGTGATTGCTCTGGCCCGCTAGGATTTCCATTAAGGGATGTCACTGCCTATTGATTTTGCCCAAATGTGCACTTCTTCTAACATAAAGTGACTTTATAGTCTGGCTGAATATCTTAGTACTTTTCAAACTACAATTAAAGGTGCTTGGTAAAAAAAAGGTTTAAAGTTAATGAGATTCCATTTAGTTTGCACTGTTTTTTCTATAATATCCACCCCCCCACCAGAAAAAACCCCAAACCGTAATAATTTAAAATGATCATTGACCAGTCAAATAGTCCCCACATTTTCAATTTTCCTGTAATATATCATGTCTCCACTGAAGTGGACTATTATAGCTGCCTGAAAAAGTATTGTTTGATGTCTGTAAGCGCAGTCAGCAATCAATAATTTGAAATTCGTACCATTTGTACCTTTAAGTCCTGGCACATCATTTTTTATTTCATTCAATCTGCTTACGGTTGAAGAAAAAGAATTTTGAACCATTGCCACAAAGCACATTTATGTGTGAAACAGAGTTCATTTATATGGTGGGAAGTACATCATTTTGACGTTTATTTGCAATATTAATTGTATATATTGATTTCATTTTTTTCAGAAATTGTAGATTTATTATAAATACTACCACTGATGACCTTATTTTGGTGAAACTATTCTTCTGCAGAACTTGAAAACATTTTGGCAATGTCATGGATTTTTAAATTCAGAAAAGCAAAATATGCTGTAATATTAAATTAAAATTCCATAAGCAGTTGTTAGTTCAAGGACAAACTCAAGCAGGACATGAATTTTTTTTAAATTGTCTCTTAGCTGTTAGATTAAGAATGGACAACCTTTCGTGATCAACTTGTGTTTGCTTGTCTTTGTAACTCATTTCTCATGTTTGATCTTAGCCCAAATATCAATATGGTGTGGAAAGTTATCTTTAGCCATTTCTAAGTATTACCAGTGTCTTTAGTTAGTAATCATAAAAGGAGTCTATGATTACTTTTAAAAACCTTTCTTTGCCCTCACCAAATATATCATCCTCCACACACACAGGGATAGTATTTTCAAAAACCTCTTCCCCACAAGTTTGGGGTTTGAAATAGCTGAGTAATCTGAGTAATGAACACTTACAAATCACACCTGAGTTTAGCATGCTCAAGAGAAAAAGAAGGTCAAAGAATTGTTACCCAAGAATCCTGAGAGCTTCTTGGAAAATAGGAAGGAAGACCTCAGATTCTCCACAAGGCATGAGGTGTTCTGACTGTTAGAAGGGATGTAGAACTTAGGCTAAGCCAGCCTATCCCTGAAAAATTGCTGCTCCAAGAGAGGAACACTCTTCAGAGAGGGTAACTACCCTGGGGAAAAGAATGGTAATTTGAATTTTGTCCTTTCACTCACTCAGAAGCAAAGGTCAGTTACCTTATTTTGCAGACATGATAATTTTTTTTAATTATATTGAGCAATTTGGTGATTACATTTTTTGTTTGGGCACTTAATGTATGAAGATGTGATAGATGTGGAGGGGCATTTGGGTTGGATCTTGAAGGATGGATAAAGAGAGGTAGAGGGAAGAACACTAAGCAAAGAGAGTAACATTAGTAAAAGGTAGGCAGGGAGTTTCAGTGTGAGTAGTCTAGTACATATGGCATATCAGATACATGGAGTAGAAGAGTGGAAGGTTAAGCAGATTGAAGTCAAACAGAATTTGAACTTTCCTCTGCAGGCTGTGTCTTGAGTAGGAGAGCCAGGATCTTAGTTGGAATCCCCACAATGAAGATGGGGGAAGGAAAAGGCCAGGAGGAAGGCAGTGAGGGCCTTATTGGCATGGTGGCAGTTGAAATGAAAGGAAGGGGAGCAATAAAGGAGGTGTGGCAGAGGTAAAACTGTCAGGCTTAGCAGCTGCCTCAGTGGAGAATGCAGGAGACAAGAGGAGGGGTAATGAGGAGGTGGTGGGAAGCGATGTCTGGGTAATGAGGGGGTAGTGGGAGGCAATGAATTAGATTCTGGACATGATGATTTAAAGTTTCCGGTGTGAGATTTAGGAGAAGAGTCTTGCAGGCAGCTGGAAATGCAGATATGGGCCTTGGGAGAGAGGATAGAGAGAAGATAAAGATTTGGGAGTCAGCCACAGGGAGGTGAGAGTTGAAGCTGTGAAAATGGATGAGATCACCAAGGAAAAACCACATGGAGGGAGGATGAAGGTTGAACACACAGGAAGTTGAACAAGAAAGGAAAAAAAGTACTCTAACGAGTGAGTGCCAGAGAAATGCTATAAAATAATGAGAATTCATAGAATAAAATACTATTATTTGGAACTGAAAAAAGCCTTAGAGATCAGCAGGTCCAGTCTTTTAATTTGACAGGAAGCAGAGGCTCAAAAAAGGTTACATTACAGCTGGCTAGCAGCTGGATTCTGGGCTGTTCTTAGTCCAAATTGAGAAGTACGTAAAGTCATTCCCTGTCTTCCCGCCTCCCTTTCCCAGATCTGTCCTCTTTTTCTTTATTATTTACAATAAAATTAATAGCATGGCATTTATTGAGCTCTTTCTTAGAGAGACAGCATAGCATAACGGTTAAGGACTTTGGAGCCAGATTGCCTGGATTCAAATCTTGGCCTTTCTACCTCCTAGTTATGTGAATTAGCATAAATGACTTTAATTGTCCAAGCCTCAGTTTTCTCAGCTGTACAGGAGGATATTGACAGCATTTACTTCAAAACTAACATATGTAAACACTTAGAGTAGTACTTGGCATCTAGTAATCTCTAAGTATGTTTTTACCATTGTTTTATGAAGTACTCTAAATTAGGATGACCCTATAATGCACTGTTCAAACTTGAGAGTAGTGTCATGTGGAGCCCTATGGAAGCTTAAAGCAAAAGGAAAAACCAGCATTTCTGATCCTTCTTTTATTTATAATTTTAGTATTTTTTAAATTATATTTTTGCATTAATTTTTATTTTTTAAAAATATTGCCTTAAAATATGATTTATTTTGATCACTAAGGTTCTGGGTGCCCCTTAAATTTTGCACACAAGACAAGTACCTCACTACCCCATTCTCCTAGTTCTAGCCCTCCTGTTGAGAGTCATGTAGGGGACTTTCAATAATTATGCTGAAGAAGCAGGCATGAATCAGTACTTTCCTGGACACAACAGGCTGTACGATCCTTTAACTTTCAGTACATCATCTGTTTGCAAGTGGTGTGTGTGTGTGTGTGTTTATGTGAGACTTGTCTCCCTCTAGTACATACTACCTTTCAGAGCATGGCTGTGACCTCAGGACCAAGTGGGAACCATATATGAAATCCAGAGTGTTTTCCACAAAACGTCACCTATAATTGGGACTTGGGCTCCAATCTCCTGCTTCATGAGAGTTATTTCCTTGTAAGAATGTGGCCTCAACCTTCAATTCTTATGTCCCTGTAAACATGCCATTAGGCCCAATGATAAAGCTGATCTCATGAGATGAAAGTGACTAACACCTTAATGTCTTACTATTTTCTGGAATATTTGCATCATTTGGAGGTTAATATTAGAACCTCATAAGAGTAAATAAAGTATACAAACTACCTAGCAACGTGTGTGAACACAGTACATACTCAATGGATAGGGACAGCTGTTTTCACTATGTAATGACAAATAATTATATTATACCTAAATAGGTCAATATTACTATAGTTTAACTGTACACATATGACAGTTTTGGTAGTAAAGAGTGACCTACATAATTTGAAATCTCATAAAGTTCAACCTACTACTACTAATATGGTAATTAGAATATTAGATTGAACCGTATGAAACTGCCACTTGGGAGATCAAAATGGTTAAGTGTTGGCAATTTTATGTGGTTCATATTAATAAAAACAATATGTTCTTGGCAACATTGAATTAATCCAAAGGGCTGAGTAATTAACAATTGTTATATTGGGTAATCACTTCACAAGGGCAACTGCTTGCTTTACAAATTAGAAGGCTCTGCCTAATTATATGCCATACAAAAATCTACATAGTATCATTGCACTCCATTGCTTTCCACTCCACAAATATTTACAAGGCTTCCCCAGTGCACTAGGTATTGCAAGATAAATAAAAGACTAGATGCTTGCCATAGCATGGATTCTCTTCAGAGCACAGTGTCCCGGTGACTGAGATTACACCTCGGGTTGTGCTCTTACGGAAACCGGAAATCACTGTAAGTTGATGGTTGTAAATTGTCACTTTCCTATGTTGATAATTGCCAAATTTTCAAAATAAAAATTAATTTTTTTAAGCAGAGCCAATGATGCACCAGGATATATGAGATGGCATCAGATGGTGCAGGGAAGTTGTTGCAATTCTGGCTTTTCTCCTGGATCCATAAGAAACAGCCCAGAACAAGCTGAAATGAAACTTATGCACTTGATTTTGATTTGCCGATATAAACCATGAACCTCTTCTGTCCCGACTCTCCGAGTCATCCCCATGTGAAGACAGAATTTTAAAATCAATATAGCATTATACTCTCAGGAAACAATATGGTTTAATTTACAGTATGCAAGCCAAACTTCATTTTTGTATTTAGGGATAGAGGATTTTGCAAACTCTTCCCTCTGTTTTCCTAAGTCTACTCTTTTGTGTTCTTAACATCTCCTATTATTTTGCTAATTCAGCTTCTCTTGGTTTACCAAAAATTTGGCTTCAACTTATGTTTCTCTAAAAGTAAGAATTCTGGGCTGGGCTCGGTGGCTCAGCCTGTAATCCCAGCACTTTGGGAGGCCGGAGCGAGTGAATTGCCTTAGCCCGCGAGTTCGAGGTCCACCCGGGCAACTTGGTCTCTACAATAAATCAAAAACCTCGTCTCTACAATAAATCAAAAATTAACTGGGCGTGGTAGTGCGCGCCTGTAGTTCCCACTACTTGGAAGGCTGAGGCGGAAGGATCGCCGGATCCCAGCAGGGTGAGGGTGAGGTGAGCCAGGCGCATACCACTGCACTCCAGTCTGGGCAACAGAGTGAGACTCCAACTCAAAATAAAATAAAATAAATAAAAGTAAGTGTTCTGGTTAAGCTGGGGTCAAAAATCTGGGAATCACTGGGCAGTAGAGAAAAAGAGCCAGGAAGACAGTTACCAAGAATCTATAGAAATAACTAGATTCAAAATTTTTCTTGAACTCCCATTAAAACCAGTGAAGCAATAATTGGTACATGATTTAGCTCTCAGAAATAGTTGATGGGAGATAAACACATATATGTGAGCTTCAACATAAACAACTTGGCAAAAACTTTTTCTTCTGAAAATGGTCAAATAAATTTTTTTAAAGAAAAGTTTATTCCAAAGATGTATTAATCACTTGAAATAATAGGTTGTAGCTCCATCTTTGTTTTCTTGACTGCTTTGTTCAAGTCATGCTTCCTCTCTGGAATTGGGAGAAATGATCCTGACAAACTTAAAACTCCCTCTCCTTCCTTTTCTGCTGTATCTCTTGTCTTCGACCTCCTTCCTTTCTTCTTACCTCTTTATCCCTTGACTATAGCACTGGCCATGCATCGTTTGAGTCACTGGGCTCTTCAATGCACAGATCACAAAATGTGTATACTTGCTTTCTGGGATTCTATAGTTCACTCAAGACAGGCTCTTTATTCCAAATAATATGGGGGACACCTTTTCTCTTGACTTGATACTTAGTATGGTTTATCTTTCCAGACAGGAGTGTTCCCACTTCTGAGAAGGGCTCCATCTGAAGGATGAATCTCAAACTTCTTGAAGTACTTTTCTTCTTCTCTTTTTTTTCTTGATTGGAAAAATATAGTTTATTTAGGAAATAGATTGGAGAGAGAGAGAAGAGGGAGATACACACCCCCCAGATTGGGGAAGGGGCCAGGGCTTAACAAAAGCCATGACCCCCTCTTTTTAAAAAAGCAAAGGTTTTATTTGCAACATTTTGTTTTATATTAAAATCATTATTTTGCCGCCTACCTTCTCTAACACAGAAGCGTGTTCATTTTAAGCAAATGCTAACCCATTTTGCTTCTTTCCAAATTGCTCTTTTGTGAATTATGTTCATTTATTTGTCCAATCATTGAAATGTTATTGGAATTCTATGTTATTATAGTGTGTCCAGCACATAATATACTGTAAGTTATTCAGTGCTGAAAGTTACTCAGTGCTGGCACTATTCAAGGATGTTTAAGAAATAATTCTAACGTCAAAAAACTTGCACTTTTTTTTTTAAATAAGATTTTTTTTTTTTTTTAGTTAAAGTCTCACTCCATCACCCAGGCTGGAGTGCAGTAGCACGCTCACAGCCACCCCAGTCAACATGCTGGGCTCAGGTAATACTTCTACCTCAGCTTTCCAGGTAGCCAGAACTACAGGCATGCACTACCACGCCCGGCTAGTTTTTGTGATTTGTTATAGAGACCAGGTCTCACCAAGTTGCCCAGGATGGTCTCGAACCCGTGGACTCAGGCAATCCTCTCACCTCAACTTCCCAAAGTGCTGGGATTACAGTCTTGATCCACCGCACCCGGCTAAACGTGCACTCTTATAACGTAAAATAATAACTCATACTACAAGGTAGAGAATGATAAATGCTATTCAAGTAAAATGATGTAAGTATTTAGAAAAACATTTTCCTGAGACTCCTGTAGTCTAAAACTTGAGTTTTTAAAAAATTATGTACCACCAAGCGTTTTTTTTTGTTTTTGTTTTTGTTTTTTGTATCAGTCTTTTAAAAATAATTTAGTCATGAACAGTTTCCTCTATTTTCTCTCCAAGGAATCACAGCTTTCAGGTCAATGTGTCAAGATAACCCTTACAGCACTGGTGAATCTGGTAAATGTGCAAGTCATTCTTAAACGTGGAAACTTAGCAATCAACACTAATATTTTCAGTAATAAAAAGATAGAGTAACAAACAGTTGAATAAAAATGCCTCAAAAAGCTCAGAAATGATAACCAGTGATAATTTCATCATGTATAGCTAAAGGAAAAATGCTAATGTCATCAGCTCAGATGCGTACAGATAAGTATATAAGTATTAAAAAATTATTGGGGGGTTCTCAGGGATTAAAATAGAGGAAAATTATTAATATTGATAAGTGATATATGTGGATTTTGTGAAACAATTAACAAATGATATAGTTTACAGTTTCTGTAATTTTTCAGCACCAAGCTCAGTGCCTGGCTCACTGTAAATGAATGGATGTATGGACACATGATATTTCTTGTACCTAACAAGGTGCCTGGCATACAGAAGGCATTTAAAACGTACTTGTGAAAGGAATAGTTGATTAATAACTCCTGTGTTAGATATTCAACTAAGTCATGACACCCATTTACAAACCTCAGTGCTGATGAATGTTCTTATGGCAACTTAAGCATTTCAGTATTTCAGATGATGTTCAGAGTCCACACTTGCAGGTTTCCAGGGTCACTGCTGTTACCTCCCTTTACCTGGTTGACTTCTGCTCATGCTTTGAGACTCAGTTTTGATGTGAATTTCTCAGAAAGTTGTTCCCTGACCCCTAGACCATAATTTATCAAAGTCTGGCTGATAGATCACCACTATAAGACTCACCTGAGTTATTGCTAAAAGTGCAGATTCCTACTTGAACTGATATGGATATACCTATGTTCATAGCAGCATTATTCACTATAACTAAAGGGTGGAAGCAACCCAAGTATCCATCAACGGATGAATGGATAAATAAAATGTGGCATATACATACAATATAATATTACTCAGCCTTAAAAAGGAAGACAATTCTGATGCATGATTCAGCAGGAATGGATCTTGAAGACATTATGCTACTGGGTGAGGGTGAAATGTATTGTATGGTGTTTCAGATTGTGAAGATGAAAAAGATTCTGGAGATGGATAGTGCTGACAGTTGCACAACAATGTAAGTATACTTAATGCTGCTTAGTTGTGCACTTAAAATGGCTAAAATGGTTAAAAAAAAAATTATTATCTATACTCTACAACAATAAAAAATACGGATCTCTGGCTTCCACTCATACCTATTAAATCAGAAAACCAAGAGAGGGAGAGGCTATGAAGTGGGTAGGGATGTAGCTGGCACCTGCAAGCTTTCTAAGTGATTGATATAAAAATATCAGACCACTGACACATACCACCTTAAATTCTGCTTGTTTTATACCTTCATAGCAATCTACACGTTGACTTTGTAATCATGCTTGTAACTTGATTGCAAGCTCCATGAGGACAGAGACTATGGCTGTCTTGTTCAGTGTTGTATCTCCAGTATTTAGTAAAATACCTGGCTCAGAGTAGCACTCATTATATATATAATATTTATCTTTGAGTTGGAGTCTCACTCTGTCGCCCAAGCTGAAGTACAGTGGCACACTCATGGCCACCACAGTTTCAACTTGCTGGGCTTAGGCGATCCTTCTGCCTCAACCTTCCAAGTAGCTGTAACTACAGACGCACACCACCAGGCCTGGCTAATTTTTGTGATTGACTGTAGAGACGCTGTCTCACCAAGTTGCCCAGGCTGGTCTCGAACCCCCAGGCTCAGGCAATCCTCTCGCCTCAGCCTCCCAAAGTGCTGGGATTACAGACTGAGCCACCGTGCCTGGCCTATGTATTTTTAAAATTAGTTAGTTTGGGTGTGAGTCCTATTTCTTAATTGCAAAATAAGTATAATTGTCTTGAATGGTTGATATGAAGATCTGAGATAACACACATAAAGAACCTTGCACTATGCCTGACTCATAGAAAATTGTTCAATCACTAGAAGCATTATTATTACAGTAAGAGGAGGAGTATAATTATTCAGGAGTTACAAACATAGATGTCTGTAGGCTCCAAGCCAGTAATGTAGTTGCATTCAGCACGCTGGTTTTATATTATCAAAGGTGAAATGGCGGAAACTGTGGCAGGCTAGACTTGTATACACCATGTAAAGGAGTATCACTACTTAGCTCTTGCCTACTGGTACTATATGAGCACTCAGGCCCAGAGTTACTAGATTGTTTGATTTTTCAATAGAAGCAGAAATACGGATTTTCATCTGAAATTTCTCAATTTACGAGTCTATTTAAAGGTTTTAAAAACTCTGTGCAAACTAAAGAAAACACATTTGTCCATGGGCCCTGAGTTTGTTTCCCCTGATTCATCCCAAACCTCAGGTTATCTCAGAGCCCTGGGACATACCTTCCTACTGAAGATGAAACTGCAATCACGTGACTACCTCGGTCAGACTTAACTGTACTTCTGAGTTTGGAAGACCATCAAGTTCAAACCAATTAAAAGAACAGAAAAAAATGTGCTGACGGCATCCTTATAATTGACCTGTCAAGAAGTTCAGGAGGGTGGAGGTCCAGGACAGGTGTCTGTGGAGGCCCACGGCAATGTTGATATTACTCCAACCCTAATGGTAGGACAGTAGTGGAGGATCATGTTCTATACTCCTGCTTGTTTCCGTAGGAGGACAGAATTACTTTTCACAGCTAGGGGGCTCTAGCAGTCCACCTTTCAGACACAAATGGATGTGTTAAAATTTGCAACACTAAAAATGAACGACTCTAAGTTGTTATCTCTAAATGTTAATAGATAATATAACTGAAACATTTTAAATTCATTTGCAAAATTACTGAAATTTTTTTTCTCAAAAATTGTTTTCTTTATTTCACCTTCTTTCTCCTTTCCATTAGTTTTTTTTTTTTTTCCCTATATGTGATTGCATTTCTTGATTTTATGTTGAAAGTTCTTCTAAATATCTAAATTAGAAAGTAAATTTCTACTCATGGGGCAGCTTATTGACATGTCTGATAATCACACTAAGCATTTAGGTTGGTATATTTTAACTCAATTCTTACCTAGCACATCTAGGGAAAAATTATTTATCGAAACTGATGGATAACAAGAAAAATAAATTCTCACTCCACAAAAATTATATAATTTGATCACTTAAAAACCAAAACAACTTTTCAGCTTTTAGGGATGTTGAACAAAAGAAGATGTGAGTGGAGCATCTGCCTGTCACTCTTGCTATTTTTTTCTGACATTTCCACTATCAAGACACTTAAATGTAATAATTTAGCTTTAATTCCCAGTTTCTCTTTCTTGTGCCCTCCATTTTGCTCTACGACATGCTTTGAAAGCACTTAGAGGCACTTAATGGACAGATTTAGCAAAATCTTCATCCTGTTTCCACAGCTTAGTGGCATACCAAAGACTGAATAAACGCTTTCCTCCTCTTGCCTTCATCCCCTAAAAATATGATTGGGGTCAAGGGGGGAGGCAGAGGGAGACTTCTCTTGTGTAAGCTACACAGAAAAAAAATTTTTTTGAATTGATTCTTTTCAGATGCTAAATGCCCACTTCCTCTTTCTTATCAGCCACTTTGGTGTGGCACAGAAATAACAGTACTTAAACAAGTACCCACACATATTTTCAGTTTCCTAACTATCTCAGACATCACTGTCTGAGGTACTGACTTTAGGAAAATAGAAAATGCATTTTATTCCAGACCTTTCTTTCCAATTTGCAAACCCAAGAGAGTTTAAGGGAAATGCAATCCACATGTTTCTGGCCATTTCTACTCAAATATACTCATCTAAAGGGCTTTTTTTTTTCTTATATAAAAATGATTTGATATCTCTCTTTTAGAATAAATATTGGTTGCCTCTGCCCCACACACACACACACACACACACATTTTTTTCCTAAGAAAGAGGAAGTTTCTTTGGATAAGATTAAATTACATAAACATTTAAAATTTGACTTTGGCTTGAGATTTAAAAGTCATTTTGGTAAAGATAAATCTGACCCCACTTCTAAATGGGTCACATTATCTAGTCCCTTATCAACTTCTATCATTTCATTTATTACATTATTTCAAATCCTTTTTACGTAGTAAATCATTTCTCCATTCAACAGATACTTAGAGTGCCTACTTGTGCCGGGCTGCACCAGGTGCTGGGGATACAGGAAGAACGCAGTAGACATGTTCCCTGCCTTCATGGAATTGAGTCTAGCAGATAAGAGAGAGACTGAACAAGAGACTGCAAGTTTGATGAGAGAATGCCAGGAGACAATAGACAAGGCTTCCCAGCGGAAGTGTCCTGCAACAGTGACCTTCAGCCAGACAAACCAGGAACCACGTCAAGAGTCAGTCTAAGGGAATAGCAAGTGCAAAGCTCAAAGAAAGTCAATAGTGCCAGAGCTTCAGAAAGTGATTGGGGAGGTTTGCAAGATGAGGTTGAGCAGACCATGCAAGACCCTGTTTGCCCATCTACTTCTTAGAATTCACAGCACCAGCATGGCCATTAATAGGGACAAAACAGAATCCTTTCAGCCTGACACATCTCCAGACTAGCCCGCCGTGAATTTTTCACCTGACTGCAAGGCAAAGTGCTGTCCTCTGAAAGCCATTAAATTATAGTTAGACAGATAGATAGATCTATGTATATACACATATATGGATATAAATGTGTGTATATATCTTTTACATTTTACTCCTTTTCTTGTTCTTTTCTTTTCTTTTGTTTTTTTTTGGGGGGGTTGGAGTTTCACTCTGTCACCCAGGCTGGAGTGCAGTGGCACGCTCACGGCCTGCTGGGCTCAGATGATCTTTTCACCTCAGCCTTCCAAGTAGCTAAACATTTTACATCCTTTTAAGCTGAGCCGTTCTCCCTCACAACCGATGTAACTTTGGTTTAAGCGTCTGTTTTTTTCCTCTTCACTCCACTAGACTTTGAAATGGCCTCTTCAGTCTTCCTGCCTCCCGCCTCTCATCTATCAAATCTCCAAACTGCTCTCTGGTTTATTAATGTCACTTCCCTAGTTAGAAATTACTGAGAAGCCCTAGAGGAGCCTCTGATAAATCTGCTGTAGCTGGAGTGCAGACTCTAGAGCGGTCTCTGGCTCAAACAGACCTCAACTTGCCACCTGTCACTCTTCCCTCCTTCCCCTCCCCAGCTCCCCCACTCTGTGCTAAGGTCCCCCAGCCACATGAACTTGATCTATGCTGTGAAACATTCCATGGAATGTTAATAGTGGTTAGGCCCCAAATAATCAAAGGTGTTGGGAAGATATGATAAAGTTTGTTATGGGTTGAGTTGTGCCACCACCTCAAATTGTTAAAACCCCAACTCCAGCTGGGCTCTGTGGCTCAGCCTGTAATCCCATGCCTTTGGGAGGCTGAGGTGAGTGGATTGCCTGAGCCCGTGGGTTCGAGACCCGCCTGGGCAGGCAAGACCTCATCTTACAATAAATCAAAAAATTAGCCGGGTGTGGTAGCGCGCGCCTGTAGTTCCAGCTACTTGGAAGGCTGAGCGGCAGGATTGCCGGAGCCCAGCAGGTCGAGGCTGCGGTGGCCGGGAGCGGCTGCTTCACTCCAGTCTGGGTGACAGAGTGAGACTCCAACTCAAAAAAAAAAAAAAAAAAGAAACTCAACTCCTAGAATCTCAGAGTGTGATCTTATTCAAAAGTAGTATCTTTACAGAGATACTCAAGTTCAAATGAGGTCATTAGGGTGGACCCTAATCCAACATGCCTGGTATCCTTATATTAAGGAGAAATGTGGACACAGAGACACAGACACAGGAAGAAAGCTATGTAAACTTGAAGGCAAAGATTAGTGTCCTCTATCTACAAGCCAAGGAGCACCAAAGATTGCTAGCAAACCACCAAGAGAGTGACATGGAACAGATTCTTCCTCACAGTTGGTTGAGAAGGCACCAACCCTGCTGACACCTGGTCTCCAGAACCAAGACAATAAATTTCCATGACTAAAGTCACTCCCGTGTATGGCACTTTGTGTTACAGCAGCCCTAAGAAACTAATATAAAGTGAAACAACTTATTTCCGTGCAAGACTTTTCAGAGTCTGTGATATACTAATGTATACCTTAAATCTCCAAGAAAGGCCGGGCTCCGTGGCTCAGCCTGTAATCCCACACTTTGGGAAGCTGAGGTGAGTGTATTGCCTGAGTCTGTGGGTTCGAGACCCACCTGGGCAACTTGGCGAGACCTCATCTCTACAATAAATCAATAATTAGCCGGGTGTGGTAGCGTGCGCCTGTAGTTCCAGCTACTCGGAAGGCTGAGCGGAAGGATTGCCGGAGCCCAGCAGGTCGAGGCTGCAGTGGCCGGGAATGTACCACTGCACTCCAGCCTGGACAACAGAGTGAAACTTCAACTCAAAAAAAAAAAAAAAAATCTCCAAGAAAAAGGATAGAGCATCCCAAATTTGTTTAAGAACAAAACTCCCACCTACTTTCCACATGTATCTTGGCAGTGTTGGTATTCTGAAGAACAGACTTCGGAAAATAAGACCCTAAAATCAGCTAAGGGTTAAGAAGTAGAATATGAAGTGAGTGACTGAATGAACAAATTTGCCCTAAGTTGTAAATAACTTAATAGTTGTCTAACATTATCGGGACATTCTCTTCCCCAAAGCGAATCTATTATAGGTAAGCTTTTAGGTCCTGTGGAAAGCTGCATGAAGAATTCCCAGTGGTTTGGCTGGGCTCGGTGGCTCAGGCTATAATTCTAGCACTTTGGGAGGCCAAGACGAGTGAACTGCCTATGCCCGCGGGTTCAAGACCAGCCCGGGCAACTTGGCAAGATCTCGTCTCTACAAAAAAAAAAAAAAAATTAGCCAGGTGTTGTAGCACATGCCTGTAGTTCTGGCTACTTGGAAGATTGAGGCAGAAGGATCATTGGTTGACGCTAGCATCGTTGTGAGCATGTCACTGGCCTCCAGCCTGGGTGATGGAGTGAGACTACAACTCAAAAAAAAAAAAAAAAAGAATTCCCAGTAATGAGAGAGTTAACATTTGGGGACTAAGAGGTTCTACTCTTATCTCTAAGTATCACCTTGACCCAGGATTCATTTTATAATATATAAGACTCTGTGCAAAGTGAAAATGCAGGACCTTTTGTTCGTAAGCTTTTAAGAATTTCAAAATAATGACAACAGAGTATGAAACCAAACTCAACACTTTTCTGATCATGGAACCCTATACGACTGCACAGGTCTCACATTTATAAAACCAGCTTGGCCTTGAGCATATAATCCTTTATAATCTTGTACTGCTATCTATTCGTTTCATGAGTTATATGAAGGATATTTGTGTTGGGGATCCACCATCCCCAGTTTTGACAATTCTCTAGGAAGGCTCACAGGATTCAGCATATGGTTTTATTCATGGTCATGATTTATTGCAGTGAAAGGAGACAACAAAAACTTGGCATAGGACAAGGCATATGAAGCAGAGTCCAGAGAAAACCAGGAGCAAACTTCCAAGAGTCCTCTCCCAGGGGAATCACACAGGTTTGACTTAATTTCCCCGGCAAGGAGCTGGGACAACATGTAAAATGTTGTCTACCAAGGAAGCACATTAGAGATTCAGTGCCCAAGCTTTCACTGGGGGCTGGTCATGTAGTCACTCTTTGTCCAGCATGTACCAAAATTCTAACTGTGCTCCTAAGTGTTTACACTAAGAAGAAATAGTGAGTCCAGACACAAATCAGCTTCTTTGACACTTCCTCCTACTCAGGCTGAGGGAACGCATTCAATGAAGTCAGATATTCTCTGTTAAGGTGATTCCTTTAGAAAGCTTATAAAAGATGACATAGAAGTGAGTTTCAGTTATCTGGTGAAGAAAACTTCTTTCTATCTCTGCTTCTACAACTTGCTTGGGAATGAGGTGAAATGAGTTCAATGTACCTTGGTTAGAAACATCACGCTCAAGCATTTGGGAGACATGACTGAGATTCTCACTTGTATATCAACCCAAACCTGACTACCAGTTTCTAGAAATGAGTCTCTTCTGGAAAGCTTGATGCTCAGTCACTCCACACTACCATGTATAATAGTAGCCCTATAACACTTTCTTCTTTCAATTAAAGGTTACAAACTTATTCACATTAAAGTTCAATTAGCCAGCTGGACTCGGTGGCTCAGCCTGTAATCCCAAAGTTTTGGGAGGCTGAGGTGAGTGGATTGCCTGAAGCCGCGGTTTGAGACCCGCCTGGGCAACTTGGCGAGACCTCATCTCTACAATAAAATAAATTAACCGGGCATGGTAGCGCACTCCTGTAGTTCCAGCTACTTGGAAGGCTGAGGCGGAAGAATCACCGGAGCCCAGCAGGTCGAAGCTGCAGTGGCCGGGAGTGATCACTCCACTCGTCTGTGTGACAGAGTGAGTCTCCAACTCAAAAAAAAAAAGTTCAATTAACCAAAAATGCTTCTGAATTAATTTTCCCAATGATGTTTATGCTTTGACAGTGAACACTAATTATATCAAAGCTTTAAGGATAAGATCCTCAGCCTGCAAGGTAGGAAATCATTTTGGTATTGCAAACATTTGGTAGCCCCTGAATGGGCATCCACTATGGAGTTGGAAGCATTGAACAGAAGTCTCAGTTAAGTCCATTGAAAGGTTGTACTGATGTGGCATTCTTAATTATTTCTTAATTGTCACAGTAATTACAGTGAGAATAGCCCAAGTTAATTCAAATGTCCTCTAATATTTTGGAGAGGCAAGTAGGGAAGGGGTCTGTGATAACTCTCTAAATTATCAAAACCAAATATAATTATATAGATTATATTTGGTTTTGATCAACCCATACATGTGAGGTGTAACTTAGTATTTCATGAATGGAGCAATTAGACAATTAACCAAGAGTTTTCAAAGATAAATTATTATTTATTTAGCACTTGTCAATTCAGTGTGCTAGGGGATATAGAATATAAAAATTTGTTTTTCGCCTTTCAGAATATTGTCAATCTTGGATAGACAGTTTGGTACATAAGAAGGGACACTGGATTAGAATTTGCCTCCTTGACTAAGAAGCTGGGTGGCCTTGGCCAAGTAAGTAGATAACTCTGAGCTTCCATTTCCTCATCTGCTCAATGAAGAAAGTAGTAATATCTCTCCTTCATCATGGAATAGGTATAAAGATCAAATAATGTGATTGAATTCATGTGAAAGTGGTGGATAAAATATAAGTTGTGTGTGTGTGTGTGTGTGTGTGTGTGTGTGTGTGTGTGTGCTTAAAGAATTAGGGAAAGTGACTGCACTTAGGAAAACTAGCACGTTTAATAAATGATGGCAATAATCCAGCCCCATTATGTGGAACAGTTACTGTCATCGTCTGCATCACTGATGGCACAATTAACTTAATTAACACATACCTCTGTGGTGAGTCTGCTGAAATAACACTTTTCCTTTTAATATACCCCTGCCTTGCCAGCAAGGCATCTCCGAATCATGCATCTTCCGAGTAGGGAGGCCTGGGTGTTAAATGGCTTTCAGTTGGCATGCAGGAAACAGAATTCCAGAATATCCACATAGTTAGCCGCTCAAGTGACCTAAAGAAATGTTAGAAACTCCACCAAAATCTCATAGAATAGGGCAAAGATGAACACATCCTAAAGTGGGGATGTGCAGGGTGGATAGGTATGACCCCATAAGGAAGCCGTTCTCACCAAATCCAGAGTGACTTTCTACAAAGTCAGCATCTTCTTCTGTGTGGGGTTCTAAGGAAAGAAGTTTGGGTTTTTGGTTTGTCATGGTGGCAACAGGGTTTTTGACAAACCAGTTTGAGTCTGTGTCTAGGTGAAGAGCAAGGCTGTAGATGGGTACCTCTGCCATAATATGGACTCCTGTTGATAGCCTTGGTTAAGTGCTATTAAGGAATGAAAAGAGGAGAGAGACTTAAGATAAAGGGACATGCCACTTCTACTTAGGAGGTCTTTAATTTTATTTCACTTCTTCAGAGTAGTTGAAAATCTCTCAGGAATGTTTTCCTCTTCTCTTCTCTCAGTTCCATGGATTCACTTCATTTTCCATCTTTCTACCTATCCCCTCTGACTGTTATTTTTATTTTCACAAATGTTGACAAATCATCCTCAACTTTTTTTTACAATAGCATTTGATTATGTCAAATATGCAGCTAATCTCCCTAATGAAACTACAAATTCCTTCAGAGCCAATATTCTTCTGTATTTCTCAAAGCGGCCTAACAAAGGTCTGGTCCATGACAGATATTCAGTAAATAATTGTTCATTGAACTTATTATCCTTTATTTCTCTTTCATTAGAATTTAGGCATTCTGGTTCTACAAGATTGCATGTGTGGGAGACCCAATATAATAGTGACTGAAATAAGACAAGTTTCTTTGTCTCTTGCATAAAAATACATAGTGGAAGGCCCAGGGCAGGCAGACAGCTATACTCTAGGAAGTCATGCTAGGACTCATATTCCTTCTATCTTGCTGCTCTGCCATCCCTGGTGTGTTGTGTTGTTCTCTCATGCTTTGTTGAACATAGCACACCAAGCTGCCCAAAGAAGAATGATGGAAACATATAGCGTGAGGGCACTCCTGGTATGGTCTGGTGAACTCTTGGCTGCTAACTCTCATAGCTGATAAGAATTCAAGAGACAGAGAACTGGAAGAAAGAGGTTTATTTCTGAATTCAGAATTCAAGGAGTCAGAACCTGATGTTTCTTGCACAGGCCTGCTCATCCCTTAGGTTTCACAGCTCATATGTGTAAGCCCAGGTTTGCTGGTTGCTATAGACTGTCATCAAACCATGTGACTGATAGATCATTGCACAGAGCTTCAGTTATAGCTGCATCTTATTGAAAATAACCTTTATAGTTTTTTTTTCCTTGGTACCAGTTACTACGGGTAGCCCACAATTTCACTTCTTAGTAGCTCCAGGCAGATGAGTTAGTTAACCTTACCACAAGGCAAGGGAGTTAACAGAGCCTATTACAGAGTAAGACATTATTCATTGTAATAGACTACTAATCAGTAGTTATCACAAGGCAAAAGGGTGTACAAACTGCAAAACATATGGTTATATAGTTACTATAACTCAATCTGTGAAAATCGTTGTTCACTACTAATAAAAAGAAGTGAATAACGTTTAACTTCTATTGGTTGAAGGAGCACAGCCTGCAGGGGAGTTAGGGATTCCTTGAAGGGGCTTATGAGTAATGTTTAGGATATAAGAGAAAAACGCTCTTCTTTGCTAACTTTCAGGAATGTAAGTGCCTGCAGGGCCTTTTGCTTCTCCCTCTCTTCAAGGGTTATGACAATATGGACAGGCAATAGTGGGTTTCCATGTCACCCCCTCAGAGATTCTTCACATCCTTTCTGCCACATCTGATTAATCAGATCTGACCACATGACCATAACTGGCTGCAACAGAGGATGGGAAATATAGTCTTTATTCTGGGTGGCAAATGTTCAAATAAAAATCAGAATATTGTTAATATAATTCAGTAGCTTTCAATTTTTTTTGAGTCAGGATTCATAATAAGTTCATTTTACATAACAACCCAATACAGGCACACATAGAAATGTTTTATGAAACAATACATTGTATGGTGCATTTCATATTCTAAAATCCTTTGTTGTTTGTGACTAGTGAATGAGGCATGGCCTACAATTTGAAAAACACTACTATAGAAGGAAGAGAGAAGAAACCTAGGGAGTAACCAGGTACCTACACTGTGCGAAGGAAGTACTCATGTTTGACCTAAGGCAAGATCATTTACTTATATTCCTTGTGGTGCACATCGCAATATTAGCTGCTGGATAGGTGCAAGAAGACAAATAAATCAATCAAAGCCATCAGTTCATGAATCAATCAAGCAATTAATGAAATACTGCAGAGTAAAAATGGAGTCTCTACGGCCACTTGAGACAAAAAATTGAAGGCCAGAGGGAGCCTTTACTAGGAGATCCTCTAGGGATGTGAAGAGAAGAAATTCTCCTTGTCTCTTAATACAAACGGTGTGTAGATCAAAGAACAAAACAACAACAACAACAAAATACACTTATACACACAAATATCCATCCCTTTTATCTTTCTGTACTTTAAACTTAATAGATAAATCATATCAAAACCAAATTGATCTTATTTTAATTCTTTGTCATGACCTCAAATTTATGAACTGTGTCAAAAGCAACCTCATATATTCAGTGTGATGGTGTATCTTCTAGACTTTCCTAATTCACTTTTGTGCTAGAATAATCTATATAACAGATTTGTCATTCCTTCTATAGACTTCAGATTTGAGGAAAACCTCACGTTGTGTGATGTTTTTTCCTTGACAGTTTCAACTGACTTTTGTCAGATTTTTGATGGAGGAAAATAAAATCAACAATTCTAAGAACGTTACACTGCATTTGTTTTCAGAGCAACAGTTTTGGAGGAGTTTGAAATGATTTCTAAATGATGTCACAATCAATGCTTTCAAACAGGCCCCAAATCTTTTGTGCTACAAGCACCGTTGGCTTAACTAGCTCTGGCGGGGACAATGTCATTAACTGCAAGCTAATTATGTTAGTGGGCTTGTTCTATAGCGCTAAACCAGAGAGAGGCTTTGGTTTTGGTAAACAGGGCATTTCCATGGCATTTATTGAAAGACGCCTGGGTAAATGGCATGACAAGAAGAGAGTTGCATTATAGAGCCTTCATTGATGGAGTGGGGCCTCAGACCAATTCTTTGGTCATCTCTGCTGCTGCTTCTGGTTTATCAACCGTGGTGGGAGAGGCTCCATCCCACCACTCAGACCTAAGGGGCGTCAATAGAAATCAGAAGTTGTTACTGTCTTAGAGGCTGCTAAGAGGCTTCTGAAGAAATGAGTCAGTGTTTTCAGTCTTGTTTTCATTCCACGTCCCAAAGCTCATCCGGATCGGCATCTGTGTTTGTGCCTCCAGAGAGAGAGAGGCTAATTACTGGACAAAGCTGGGGATTAAGCTTCCCTCTTGCCCTTATGAAGGAACAATCCCGTTGGAACAGGATTTAGGGCTTATTAGGAGAGTGGTGGAGAGAAAAGATGTTTTCTCCGTGCAGATGTTCCTTAGCCTTCCTGGATAAAGAGGTCTGAAATGTACAGGGTTTTTAATCCAACACCTTTGGCAATCACTAGAAAACCCTTGCAAAGCTCCCAAAGATGGGGTATCTTTTGCCATATATTCAAGCAATAAGACATGACAGGCACTTTATTTCATCAGGGTTGTACACCTTCAATGCATTTTGTGGCATAAGGCCAAAGTACAAATGACTTCAGCTCTCACGAAATGTAATATTCTTCCACAAAGGCATTAAAAACCTTGCACTGGCTTATTAGTACTAAGAAATAAAAAGTACTTGAAAACTAAGGAGGAAGAGAGATTTCCTAAGATAGGTTCCTAGGGGTCAGGCACCCTGACAGCCAATAAGAAACTTCCATTTGCAAATAATGTTCAAAAGACACATATTAATATAGTCAGTCTGAAAAGGGGCTCTGAAATCTGAGAGCAATTGGATTTTACTGTATTGCCAAAGGGCAAGTGTCAAAGTATAGCATTAGAAGGTGAGATCTGTGTCCGCATATAAGCCTTTTTACCAGTTTTCTGTGTTTGGTTGATTACTATTTACAAATTTTCCCCAAAAGATTGCAAGAGGACATGTATGTTTCTAAAATAAGCTTTAATATTTTGGGGTCAATTTGGCCTTTTGCTATTTGACTTTCTGGATGAAGACTCCAGGGTAGTTGCAATCTAGCCTTTTGAAATCCCTCCATCCCAGAAACAGGCACATTTCTAGATGATTAGAAAATTTCAGGTAGGAATGTTATTCTGCTTCTGGCTTTATGCCTTAAAATATGACCTAAGGCAAGCTATCGTTTCCCAGAAATGAAATATGTCATATGTTACTATTAAAGTGAACCAGAAAAAGAGCATTCTATTACAATAATGGATTTTGTTTAAAAAAATTTAAATGTCAAATCCCCAAAGGAATAATACATATTTGATACTATTATTGGTACAGCAATACCAGTAATTGTATGAGGTACTTATATTTTGTAGTGTTCACATAGTAAAGGGATTTTCTGTAAACCTTTCCGTAAAATTATTGTGTCAGAGGAAAACGAGAAATAGCATCACTCATTATTCAGGCAATCAATATACACTTACTGGGAATGACTGTGTGTCAGACATCAGTCTAAATGCTGGGGATGCAAAGAAAGTGACTAGAACATCTTCCTGTCTTCAGGGAGCTCACATTCCAGATGAGGAGACAGAGCAACTAACTATAATACAATGTCACAACAGACATGAAAGAGATTTCAGTGAGGTCACAGAGGACTACTATAGGGGACTATTAATTCTGACTAAAAGGATCACTGCTATGAATATTAAGGGTCCTTGCAATGAAACACATATTAGACAGATGCAACAGAATGGGTGAAGGTGTAGCATGGCAATTTTAGGTACCGGCGAGTGGTTTTGTGTGGCTATAAAGGCGAGTCTGTCAAACTGTCTAATGTCAAATGTTGAACTTTCATGGACTAGTATGAGGTAAAGAAACCTGAATGATTTTTTTGTTGTTGTTGTTGGAGTCTCACTCCGTCGCCCAGACTGGAGTACAGTGGCTGCTCCCGGCCACTGCAGCCTCCACCTGCTGGGCTCCGGCGACCCTTCTGCCTCAGCCTTCCAAGTAGCTGGAACTACAGGCGCGCGCTACCACACCCGGCAAATTTTTGATTTATGGTAGAGATGAGGTCTTGCCAAGTTGGGCGGGTCTTGAACCCGCGGGCTCAGGAAATCCACTCACCTCGGCCTCCCAAAGCGCTAGGATTACAGACTGAGCCATGGAGCCCAACCGATTTTTGAGCAGTATAATTTTACAGAATGAAGGGACCAAGACAATGAAAGTAAGAGACAAAATGCTGCATGGAATAAAACTGTCATTCTCATCATGACTCATTTGTTAACTTATGAAAATACACTTACATCAAGCAATGTAGGAAAATTGCTCACTTCACGTGCTCACGGATGGATTGAACTTAATTTTATAGCATTAAAACCAATTTTCTACTGAGAAAACATGTCACAGAGGATTGCATGAACCTTTATAATTATTAATAATATTTGATATTTCGATGTCACCTTTCATCCTGAGATCAGTCCTGTACTCGTGGGAACAGATAAGCTCCAAGGAAACAGAGATAATATTAATACAGTAAATCACAGTGCTTTTCTCTCTTCCATATTCCAAGGGCTTTCTGGCCATGTGTTTCTCTCACCTTTAGAAGTTAGTGGATATAGTTGTAAAGCAGTGATTTTTAAAATTTTTATTAACTCTTACTATAAGAAGTCTTAGGCTAGAGAACAGGCCACATCTCTTCTGTTCACAGCTTTTGTTTTTGAAGATCAGCAGTAGGTTGTGTCTTTATGGAATCTTTCACTTACTCAAGAGAGTAACAAGGCATCACCATCATTGTCTTTATCGCCATCATTATCATAATCCTTCCAACAACAATCCCCACTACTGCTGCTGCTTATAAAGTGCACACTCTATGCCTGTACTATGCTACTTTTCTCAGAATTTTATCTATTATACACCATATTACTAATTTCACACCAACATTATAGGGTAGTGCTGTCCACCAGAACTTTCTGTGATGCTGAAAATGTTCTATATCTGTGCTGCCCAATATGGTAACCGCTAGCCATCGGTGGTTATCGAGTACTTAAAATAAGGTTAGCACTACTGAGGAACTACATTTTTCTTTTAGCTAATTTTAATTAATTTCATGGATATAGCCACTTGGCTAGTGACTATGGTGTTGGACAGCACAGTTACAGTGTCTGGTGGTTTGTGATCATCTTTTTAAACAAAGCTTTGTTTTCATCACTAGTAAGAATTGAATAAGGACTAGTATGAGCGAATGGTTCTGAAATATTCATATAAAAACAGATGCTCCTTGACTTAAAATGGGGTTATGCCCTGATAAACTCATCATAAGTTGAAAATAATAGTAAGTCAAAATGCATATAATACACCTAAACTACTGTGCATCATAGCTTAGTCTAGCCTATCTTCAATGGGCTCAGAACACTTACATTAGCCTGCAGTTGGGCCGAATGATCCAACACAAAGCCTATTTATAGTAAAGTGTTGAATCTCTCATGCAATTTATTGGATACTGTATTGAAAGTGAAAAACAGAATGGTTGTATGGGTACTCAAAATATGGTTTATTCTGATGTATATGGCTTTTGCACCATGATAAAGTCTAAAAATATAAGTGGAACCATCACAAGTTGGGGGCCTTCTGTATTTTAAAAAGAAATCCCATATTCTACATTTGGAGAGCCTTTAGTCCACACTGTTAAAATTTGATTTGAAAAATTTCTGTGGTATATATAGGGTAACATGAAGTCATTTCTAAACACAGAAAGCTTGCCCCCAAAAGTAGATATCTTAAACCTCGTTGTCGTCCAACTATCTCAAGTGATCAGCGATAATAAGTACTAGTCTAGCTATTGAAAATTGAAATTCCAACACTGACTTTCCAAATAAAGACATTCTCCTCCACTTATAATATAGGAAAATGAAAAGGGGTTTTATGTTTTGGGTATCTAGGCAAAAACATAGTCTTCAGACAAATACTGAATTCATATTCCGCCCTCCTCACCCTAAAATCACTTCCCCAAGATTTGCCTGGTTTGTGGGTGAAAATATGGGAATAAACTTTAAGGCGAAGAAACTGACTGGAAGACTTGATTGCATTTCCGCGTAGTCCACCCCGTAACTTAGATTGTTACCACTGCTGGAGACAGAGCACTTAAGTAGCCCTTGGTTCCAACCATCTGTCGCGAAAATGTGACATATGTTTGCTTTGTTTACTCAATAACCAAGTGTAAACTGATACACCGAACTAGAAATCCATGCATGGTGTGACGGTGTGTGTGTGTGTGTGTGTGTGTGTGTGTGTGTGTGTGTGTGTGTGTGTGTTGAGGGAGGGGTGTCTGATGAGGCCATCAGTCTCCTCAAACCTTCCCCCAGGAGCGCGTTTACACCAGATGAGGAGCGCGGATCGGTAGGCTGTCCCAGGAGTTCGGAGCGCTGAGCACTGAGGCACAGACACTCGTTGGCGACTCCAAACAATGCGCAGCACGCCCGCAAGCAGCCGCTGCAGCTGAGGGGCGCGCCTGGCTGGTGTGTAGTTGAATGGAGAGCTACCCAACCCTCCTCCCTCCTCTTCTTCTCCCCCCCTTACACCCGGGCCTCAAACTTCAACCAAAGCCCGAGCCCTTTTCAATTAACCCCCCTCGATCAAAACGAGCGTTTCTTTTCTGTCCTCCGCGGCGGCCCATTGTCTGCTGTGATGGGTTTGCAGAATTGACAGCTGAGCTCACGAGACTTGATTCAAACTCTCTTTCCCTGAGTGATGAACTTGGACATCAGCAAAGACTTCGAATTCAAGCCCTGCACGGCCAGACGGCCACCCACCTCCGCGGGCTGGCCGCCAGACCCCGTCTCTGGAGCCCAAGTAGCCTTCGGTGCCCCGAGCCCCCCCCCCGGCGTGCGGAAAGGAGAGGGTGTGTCAGCGGTGGGTTGAGGGTTGAGCACCACGACTGAGAACGAGCCGTCCCAGGGGTTGGGTGAAGGCTGGGTATGCTGTGTATGTGTTGGTTTTCTCTTTTTTTTGAATCTACTCTTGAAACAGCCAAGATGGAGGTCAGCTTATAAATTTCCCAAAGCCAGATCTGACCTGGTTTAAACGCGGTGGGCTGGGGGCTCCGCTTTTGTCTTATTGTCCAAGCTCGAGGAGAAAGGTAGAGATCGCGTGTGCGTGCGTGTGTGTGTGTGTGTGTGTGTGTGTGTGTGTGCGCGCGCGCGAGGTGGCGCGGACGAACGGTGGGCGCATCCCGCGATCGCCTCTCCGGGGGCCTGGGTCTGAGTGTGTCTTCAACGCGCCAAGTCTTGAGTCACAGCCACGAGTGACGTGGGGGGGAAACTTTGTGTTCGGAAGAAGGATTTGGCTCGACTGAACTAAGAAGAAAGAGTGCTTGTGCATTGTGCCCTTGTGTGTGTGTGAGAGAGAGAGAGACAGAGAGAGAGAGAGAGAGATCTGGCAGCACCCGCGGCCGGCTGCAGAGCGCTGCGAGTCTTGTGCGCGCGTCCGGGTCCAGCCCCGGGTCCCACCGCGAGCTAGAGAGTGCAGCTGCGGCGATCGTGCGGACGAGCTGGCGGTGCGCTAAGGGTCAGCGGGAGCAGGAGAGGCTCTAGGGTCCTCTGGCCAGGCGAAATCTGGCCCCGGAACACCCCAGCCTCTGAGCTGCTTCCTATAACCACTAACGTCTCTAACGGGCATCCAAGCCGGGGGTTCTGCTCGGAAATCGTCCTGGCCCAACTTGGGCCTCTGGGCTTCGGAGATTACCGCATCCTTTTTGTTTTTTCTTTGAGCGGAGAAAGTGAGCCCGGAAAGGGAAGGAGGGGGCGAGGACACCCCCAATGATAAATAAATAAATAAACTGGCTCCTCGCCGCAGCTGGACGCGGTCAGTTGTGTCCAGGTTGGTGGCATTTGGAGACAGTTTTTCTCATTCTCTTTGGAAACCAATCGCTGCTCCCAGCACCCCTCCCGCCACCTCTTTTAGTCTTGCAGGCGTCCCCCAACTTTGGGGCCTGAGGGGCGCTTGTGGGGCCGGGCTGCACCTGCCCGCGCGCACCGGGACTGCGGGCGGCGCGCTCGCCCTGGGCGGGGATGTGGATGCGCCCGAGTCCCAGGCGCCAGATGAGGGTGAGAGGCGCGGACCTCCGGGAGGGAGCAGAGGACGCCCGGCGGGTAGGGGCGCACGAGCCGGGTTTCGGCTCCAGCCGGGACATGGTCTCCCTCGTGCCCAGCTGCCTCTGAAGGGAGGCT
>NW_007249396.1:134956-135647 GCF_000164805.1 Carlito syrichta | reverse complement strand
CATGCTGAGCTCCCCCGGCGAGACCCAGCGGTGGTTCGGGATTTGGGGGGGGCGGGGACCAGCTGCGCGCCGGCACCATGTTCCTGGCGACCCTGTACTTCGCGCTGCCGCTCCTGGGTAAGTCGAGGCAGCCGCGGGCTTTCCCATCCGGAGTCTTTGCAGCAGCACCCCCGTCCCCCCCCCCCCCAAAAATTGAGACGCGGTTGCAGTGGATGTGGGAGGAAGGAGTTTCGTTTTGGGGAAGTGGGTGGTGAGTCCCCGGGCTTGGGAGGCTGGTGGCGGCGCGGCACTGCCTGCGGCTTTTCGTGCTTGGTTTTTGTTTTGCGTGGTTTTTAATGACCTAGCCCGACTGGGGACCAAGGGGCCCTCCAGTTCCGGGACCTGCGCCGCTTGCGAGTCCCGGGCTGTTCGCGGAGCCGCGGCGGGCAGGTGTAGCAAGGGCGAGCCCTGGGCCGGCTGAGTAAACTTCGAAGGGAAAACTTTTCTCCGAACAGCGTCTGGGCGCTCCCCGCCAGGCCGACCGCTGACCACGGCTGGCTCGCCCGCGCCCAGCACGCCCGGATGCCCAGTCCACCGCCGCGCTCCCGAAAGCTTCTGGGCTTTAGCCAGGACAGGCCGAGGGAGCTGCTGGGGTCGGGGGCGGCCTGGGAGGCCGGGCAGCCGTTCAGACCCGCCTGACCCGGGGAGGAGG
>NW_007249396.1:27682-134841 GCF_000164805.1 Carlito syrichta | reverse complement strand
AAGGCTGGTCAAGCATCCTTGTCCCGGGAGCATGCCCTGCCCCGGGGCAGGGGTGTCGGGTCCCCGCCCGCCCGCCCGCCCGCCGGTCACACTCAGGCGCCCTCCCCTCCTCCTCCTCGCAAACTTGCTCCTGTCCGCCGAGGTGAGTGGCGGAGACCGCCTGGACTGCGTGAAAGCCAGCGATCAGTGTCTCAAGGAGCAGAGCTGCAGCACCAAGTACCGCACGCTGAGGCAGTGCGTGGCGGGCAAGGAGACCAACTTCAGCCTGGCATCCGGCCTCGAGGCCAAGGATGAGTGCCGCAGCGCTATGGAGGCCCTGAAGCAGAAGTCGCTCTACAACTGCCGCTGCAAGCGGGGCATGAAGAAGGAGAAGAACTGCCTGCGCATCTACTGGAGCATGTACCAGAGCCTGCAGGGTACGCGCGAATCGCCCTCCCCACCCCCACCCTACGTCCCTCCCCGAAGGCAGGCAGGCAGGCCCTCCATCCTCCCCTCACTTCTCCCCAGCTGCGGAATGAGGACCTTCGTTGGCCCCCAGGGACAGCGGCAGCTGGTGTTTGCTGGGACCGAGCAGCATTGTTGGGCCTGGTTGTTGGAAGGCCCATGAGGGGGTGGGAGGGCGCGGACCCCGCTGACCTCTTGAAACCCGGTCAGAGCATCGGGGGAGGGACCCCCTAAAGGTCACCCAAGGAACCCACAACTTTTCTCCAGGAGAACCAGCCTGAGGCTTTAGCTGGCCTCACAGAATAACAATGAGAAGACTTGCCCCGCGTCTTGCCTGGAGTTTCCCCCCATTTTTTACCCTTCAACCTATTCTGACATCAGATAAAGAACTGGAAAAGGTCCAGTAG
Source organism: Carlito syrichta (assembly GCF_000164805.1). Classification (NCBI taxonomy): domain Eukaryota; kingdom Metazoa; phylum Chordata; class Mammalia; order Primates; family Tarsiidae; genus Carlito; species Carlito syrichta. Next base: position 133,990 of record NW_007249396.1, on the reverse strand, counting down.
AATCCATTCTATCTTTCCCCACCTCCCCAAGTGTGATCTAAAGCAGATGTGTGAAAAACCATTTGTCAGATTAGCTGAGTCTTGAACCAGCTGGTGTGGTTCAACCTTGATTAACACAGAAGTAGCTCAGGGAAAGATCCCCTAGTCACAACCGCCCATTCCAGTGGGAATTTTTTGGTCCTTGTATGCCAGAGGTGGCTCGTGTTGGTAGAATGAAAGTCCTGCGCATTCACTCTCCACTGAGACTCACACAGAAGATTTGTGATATGCAGATTTGGCCTGTCAGCGGCCACTTCCTCCAGAGTCTGTGAATGAAAACCTATCTCAGAGGTGAACTGTTTAATAGCAAGGGTACCTGTTTTCCAACTGCATACCATGTTTTGGGAGCAAACAGAAACGTGGGCCTCTCCTGGGTCACCTTTCTTCCATTGGCTCCTGGAGGCAAGCAGAGCTTGTGACGTCAGCTGCTCTTTCCTCTCGGATTTCATTCCTTCGCAAAGAGTGGGAGAGTTTTCTGGCAAGATCGGGCTGGGTTGTTCTGGTTGTTCTCCAATGTTTTCATGACACTCTGGGGAGAACAAGGACAACAAAGGCAGAGGGAATGAAAAGACATAACCGTAGCCAAATAGATGCATTTGAAATCTTTGAAAGTTTCAGCATCTTTTTGTTACACAATCATAGCATAATTAGAATTCAGATTCAGCAGCTAAAAACTGCTTGAAGTATATCCGTTTTATAGATCTAAGTCCAATCTTTCTGTCGTTTTTAGGAAATGATCTGCTCGAGGATTCCCCGTATGAACCAGTTAACAGCAGATTGTCAGATATATTCCGGGTGGTCCCATTCATATCAGGTAAGCAGATTTATGCTTCTACTCTGACTCCTTTGTCTGCTTGAATTCATTGGCTTGCATTCTCTTTGGCTCTCAAATAGTGTATAAGTAGATAGTTGAACGGCACAGTGTTTCTGGGAAATTAGAAATAGGTTGATGATAATGAAGAGGCAGAATGCTTAGAGATGATTGTATGACTTGAAAGTAATTCTAAATGAAGTAATGTGCTGTGGTGGTTTGGAAGAGGTTGGAGGGAGGTGACTTGGTTGATTTTTTTTTTCACATTAAAATATGATTGGCCAGCTCTTACAAGGGGAGTGCCACTTCTGTCTGTAGGTGGCAATCGTATTCTCTTCTTGCTGCATACCTAATACAGTGCCTCACAGGAAATGGGATCTTTCAGAATATGCCACTTAACTTTATAAGAAGACTTAGATTGTTGAGAAAATTTTGGATGAATTCACTTGTCTGCCTTTGATTTAAACGATTAAGCTCTACCATTTGTTAACAGGTCTTCTGTTCCTATTTTTTCCTGAGCAAGTGTGTGCATTTATGAGAGAATGTACTCCTGCCCCAACGGCCCTTTTAAATGTAGTCTTGCTTCCCATGGTTTGTTTCTTCTCTCTTTGCTTTTCTACATGTGGTTTGGAAATGAACTTAGTTTTAGAATTTTTTCATAACATCTGCATTCAGACAGCCTATAAATAATGAGTAAGGCAATAATTTATCTTAATGACATACAGATTCCAGACTGATGTTGTCTTTATTTATTAACAGTTAAGATGTTTTCTCAAGTATATATAGTCACCACAAATTATGTATTTCTCAGTGGTTAAACATGGTGGTTAAAGTTGAATTTGATTCTATGAGATGTTGGTTTGTGACTGGTGAGAGTGTTCTGGTGTCCTAAATGCTTTATGTTTTCCTGCAGAAAGGCCACAGAACCAAGGAAATTTGTAAATACTGATATTATGTCTGGATGTATTATACCTTCATTCATTCATGATATCCATGGAGCACCTACTATGTTCTAGCTATTGTGATTTTGGCAGTGAGCCAGTTATTGTCCCTGCCCTCATGAATCTTAGAGGCAGCCAGCAACTGAACATTTATCAAGCCATTATTATATGCCAGACATGGTGTTAAGAGCTTTACATCATTAACTTATGTAATCATTACCAAGTACTTCTTGGTAATTATTATTTCCACTTTAGAGAGGTATTATTATTTCCACTTTAAAGAGGTATTATTATTTCCACTTTAGAGATGAGAAGATTGAGGCACAATGAAATTAGGAAACCAGCTCAAAATCACAAAACTTCTGAATGATAGAACTAGAATTTAAACTAAGATTTGATTGATTCTAAGCTTTTGTAAAGTCTACTCCTTGCTACTCAGAGTGTGGTTCTTAGACAAGCAGTATCGGCACTGCTTGGGAATTCATTAGATGTGTAGAATCTCATTTTACTAAGGAATCAGAATATGCATTTGAATTAAGTCCCTAGGCTGGGTGCATTAGATGCACGTGAAGCTTGAAAGTACTCCTCTATGTTATTCTGCCTTTTCCTTCAGAGGAAAAGTGTGTGTGTGTGTGTGTGTGTGTGTGTGTGTGTGTGTGTGTGTGTGTGTGTGTGTATGTATGTATTTTTGGACATAGGGTCTTGCTCTGTTGCCCAGGCTGGAGTGCAGTGGTGTGATCATAGCTCATTATAACCTCGAACTCCTGAGCTCAACAATGCACCCACCTCAGCATCCTGAGTAGCTGAGACTACAGGCGTGCACCACCAAACCTGATTAGCAGTGAGGTTTTCAAAAGTCTCATTTTTCCTTCTGGGTTGTTCTTTTCTCACAGTATGAAGCAGTTGGAATAAATAATCTCTAGTGATAACAATCCATGGAGCTGAGGGAAGGTTTGAGTCACCTCTAGAATTCCTCTGCTGTGCCCTTGCATTGCCTTTCCAATCTTTGCAATCATTTCTACTCTTAAAGCGGCATGGTCCTTCTTAGATATTACTGATTTTTGACTTTCTATTCTGAGTATTGGGAGTTCTTCTGCATGAACCAAGTTTCATTCACTCATGGAATCTCTCCCTCAGCCGGCTTTCTTTTCATAGCAAATATAATCTCAAGCTTGTGAGATCTGTCCTGCTGAGAACCCAGAAGTCACAATGAATTAACCAGAACTAGGAAAACCTTGTCTAGAGCTGCTCCATTTTATATCTCAAGGGCACTGACTTTAGGTTCCAGCACTAATGAGCTTTGACCTTTGACAGTAACTGTATTCCTTTAGTGGGATAGTAAAGCCAAATGGGGCCTTGAGAGGTTTTAAGTCATTGAATAATGCATATTATCCAGTTTGGCCTTTGTAGGATGAAGAAGGATGAAGGAGCAAGATGATAAATGTTGCTTTTCATGGTTTGAATCTGTGTTTCTAGAACATCTCTTCTGTCTTGAAAGTCTTTCTGAGGAAACCAGGACAACAGTGTCTCTGCCTTTTATAGATAGGATAGCAATCAGAGTTTCCATATTTGGATTTCTCTGCCCAATGCAAAGAGTATATTTATCCACATACATTAAGTGTGAGCCGAATCCTCCCACTGAACAAGACACACTTGATGCTCTTGCATTTCTACTTTGTTTGGATTCTTCAAACTCACAGCCATTTTCGCCATTGTTTATTTGCTCACCAGATAAAAGGCCATGTTGAGGTATTGATCAGTGGCCTGCGGGGAACAAGGAAGAGAACACAAGTAAGGTAGCATCTAAAAGCTGTCGTCTCTGTCCTGAAGCCTGAACTACAGAAGGAAAATCAAGTAGCTTGCTCAGGGAAGAATTCACGGGAGGTTGGAGGACCATTCTCTGGAAACTTGATAGCTGAAGCATTTGGCCCCGAGGCACTATTAAAGGCATGGGGAGGTGTGTTTCCTGTGGGTTGATGCTAGTGTGAGTTTTAGGGGTCTGGAACATGAAGAGTCAGGCAGTGAGTGGGAGTACACAAAGGAAAAAGTGAGCCAGCAAAAGAGGATATCGAGTAAATGTGGGAATGCAGAAGAACATCCTGGGAGCCAAGAGGGCAGAGCTGTGTGGGTATTCAGAGGCTCAGAGGCTGGAAACCATGGCGTGCTGTTTAACATCTGCATCTCTCCCAGCCACTGCTCTCTGTTCTGTAGCTTCTATTCTGCCTCTTCTTTTCTTTCTCACACAAGTTCAAGAAACAACAAGACGTGAACAGGGATTTGAAAGCATGATGAACCTGTTGGCAGTTTTCTTTTGGACTCTCTGGAGGGGGAGAGCAAAGCAGTGAGAAAATTTGAAAGTGCGATGGGTGTCAAGAAAAGCCTGAGGATGGAGGATCAGAGGGAGGCTGTAAGCACCTCTTTGGCAGCAAGAGAAAAAGAGGGCTCCAAGGTTTAAAACTATTGATTATGAGATTGGATTTTTCAGAGAAGAGTCAAGAAATGCCAAGCCTTCCTTGGATAGAATCAAAGTTGACAGTATTACATACAAGAATCAAATGGATAGATCATAGGAAAAGAGTAATGCCAGAATTTGAATAGCCTAAATCTGATTTGGTGAAAGATAAAGTCCCTGTCTTTTGGCTCTGTAATCATTCCCCTAACATGTCCTAGTAATTGGAAATGGTTTGCTTCAGGATAAGATGTGCCTAAACTCTCTTTTGAGTCTGGATCCTTTTTTCTCTACGATGCTGTGAATGATTAGCATTTCTGTTTTAATGTCATCATTTAAAAAACTTTATAGCAATTTTGCATGTTGGAGAAGAACCTTCAAATATCACCTGCTCTCTTGCCAAGTCATGACAAGAGAGAAAGGCAAGTCATGACTAGCTGTTCAGGGTGTTGTGGTTCTTTCCTTTCTGCTCGGGTCTCTAATCGCATACTCCTGTCTTTGAGAACCCCTGTGAGTTCCCCGTTACCTACTCTGGCATATGGTAAACTCCTTTGCAGGCAACTGGAGTCTCTATACAACCTGACCATGCCCTTTTTCTGAAGCCCTGCACCTCTTCTCTGCTCAAGCTCACCAAGCCAAACCATTCCCCAGGTGTTTCATGTGCCTTCACTTTCCTGTGCCTTTGCACATAGCCTTCCCTTTGCTTGGACAGCTTCTATTTGTTCTACAAGACAAGATCAAATTTCATCTCTGAAGGTCTTGCTGGAATTCCCCCAGACAGGCACTTCCACTAAGGACTTCCTCATGCTGCATTGTGCTCTTGTCTTCTTGGTAGCTGTTAATCACAGCGTCTTGAGAAAACTTACTTATGTGTCTGTCTTTCTCACTGGAAAATTGGGGACTCACTTGTTATGCCAGTGTCTGCTCAGCACCACTTAAACATCCTTCCTGGTCCCGAGCAGGCATCCCATCAGCCATGGGTGGTTGAATGTCAGAGAAGTGCCCTTAGAGAGTTGATCCTATGCTCTGTTTTATAGACTTAAGCTCAGGGAGGGAAGTAATTTGGCCAGGGTCACACTATTTGAGGGTAGCCTTGGGGACTTTTGCCAGGAAACGACACTGCTGTATGGGAGCCTACTATTGTCCTCTTTCTGACTGCATACTTACTGGGCAAACCTTGTCCATTCCTGGGACATCAGCCACCACTTATCTCGATGACTCAGAACCTTCTCTTCCACTTCAACCTCTCCTGAGCTCTAAACCAGCATTTCTAACTGAGTCCTTCCTGGACAACTCCGTCTGGCTGTGTCTCAGTTACCTCAAACTCAATTTACCCAGTACGAATCTCATAATGTCTTCGCCTTTGCTCCTTACACTGTCTGTCTCTTCCTGAATCTCCTGTCTCACATAACGGCATTATCTTATGCCTGGTGATCTGAAATTACCTGCTGTCTTTTGAATTGCTCCCCTCATTCCCTGAATGTCTCTATCTTATCTCCCATCTGAACTTTGCATGGTCCTACTTACTGACCTCCGTGTGTCTCCAGTCCAACCTATCCTCCTCATTCCTTTGGTGACTTATGGGAATGATCTAGCTTCAGTATTCCTTCACAGACTCTTTTACCAATCAACTTTCTGTCTCGCCCTAGCCACCTTGTTTCACAGACAAGGCAGATTGACCAGCTGCTGTTCTACCAGTTTCGTACCTCCCCACCTTTGCACATGCTGGTGAGAGAAAGAACTCATGCTCTGGTGTTCCACCAACCTGAGTGAATGAATGAATCCCAGCTTTGCCACTCACATTGTCTTGGCTCACTGTGCCTCAGCTTTCTTGGAAACAAAATAGGATGATGGTAGTGCCTACTTGTGGAGTAAAGGTTGCTATATGTAAAACACCTAGCATAGTGTCTGAAACATACTTGATCCTCAATAAGCCTCAGTGGTTTTTAATGCTGTGCTAAGGCTATGTTAGTTGTTCACTTGCTCTTGGCTCCAAAACTGGGACTCTTTTCAGCCGAACATATTCCCTGATCAGAGAACAGTGATTCTATATCTTGAAAAGGGTGGCAAACTCGAGCCTTCAGGAAGGTTACTTATAAACTACCTTGGACATGAAATGAAAAATCTATCCTCTATCCAAAAAGCCCTAGAGAAAAGTCCTGTCTCCTAATAACCTAACTTGAGGCTTAATAACCCTGTGGGGAAGGCCTTCCTGATTTCTGCCCTGAGTCTCTCCTGTTCCTCTGGACCTCTGTCCTTATGCTCTGTGGTCAGAGGTGAGTTTGTTGCAGCTGGCGATCACCTGGGGTGGGACTCTTCCTGTGCTTAAGGATTCTTGTGATCAGCCTTGCCTTTCAGCTCGGCTGATTTCCATTCCTCCAACCTCTCTCCATAAATCTTCTCTCCCAATGCCCCTTGTAACAGCAAGAATTACTGCTCCCTGAGAAGGGCATGCCTTAAACCTGGGAGATGCTTCTGTCTCCAAAGGCTCTGCTGAGTACACTTACATTTCACTTTCACAGACCACTACTTTTGGTTTTTATTCTCTCCCTCTCCCGCCCCTCAGCAATCCATTTTTATTGTGAACAATATGAAATTACAAGCAGGTAAAGAGGAAAAGAAATTTCAATCACCCAGAGTCCCACTACCCACATATAACTGCTGTAAACGTGTTAATATGAGCCTTTTCCAATTTTTCCAATATATGTAATTGTGTATAGATGTGTGTATACATATGTAATGCATGCATGTATATATTTTACAAAAATGGTGACTTAGTCTGCATGTATGCTCTTATTACCTGCTTGATGATCTGAAGACCTATGTCTTTCTATCTCACTGACCACTTCCTAAAGGAGAGGTTTTATAATTTAGATTAAATGTCAACCTCAAGAAGGTTCATGAATAAAGCAGTAGGGCATTCTAGTATCTAAATACTTATGGCAAAGGCCTGAATGTTCCAGTGAAGGCTATGAAAGTACAGACAGTTAAATATTTTGCATAGAGTTACTGCAGGTCCTGTTACCAGAAGAAGGAAGATAAAACATCAGTGAGTGACAGGTAATTGCATGAACTGAAGATTGTTACAAGGTGCAAATTATTTATAGCCAATATGTCTGTCCTCATTCCTTCTCCTTAGTCCTCTGAAGTATTTCTTTTTGCCATCTCTTAATTTTTCTGCTGTCGGAAGCTTGTTCTTTCCAAAGGATGTCCTTTTTTTTTGTTCCCTGGGACACAGTAGCAAATTCTCAAGAGGAGGTGTCAAATCAGGGCTTGTTTGGTCAAAAGAGTACTGATCCAGGAGTCAGGAGACCTGTGTTCTGCATCTAGCTTCATTTACCCCTCGCCAACTGGGTGACCTTGGGCCAGTGTCAGCCCTTCCTGACAGTCATCTACTCTTTTTATAATACGAGAGCAGTAGAGTAGGATGATCTCTAACGTATTCCCCTTCTTAAAGGGTCTGTATATTGAATCTTGTGTTATTCTGAGGCTGCTTTTCTCTCTGGCATTTTCTTCATACAAAGGAAACTTGTGATCTTGGCATATGTATGTCTTCTGTATTAGTAACATGTATAAAGCATGATTTATTAACACATAGCTTACTTTGAACTAGAATATATTTAAGGTCTCTTATTTGAATACATGGAAGAAGATAAAGTTAAAAAAAAAAGAATAGGGCAAAGGAGGAAAAAGAGAACAGGAAAGAGAAATGAAGCCAGGAGTGAGTTCATGCCTTAAGATTACATTTAAATAAATTAAATGATCAGAACTGCCATGTTTGTTTTACAAAGGATAAATAAAATTACTGGATTGTAGCTGTAGTAGGACTTTTGGAGGTCATTCTAGTTCAATCCTCTTAGTTTACTGATAAGAAAACTGAGAGTTCCATAAATTTATAGGACAATAGAACATAAATTGTGTAGGACAGTGATGACAGGTAAAATTAGGTGCATGTTTGTTTGTAAATTGATATTTGAAACTCTCCATATCCTGGCATTCCCTCACCTTGGTTCAGCTGTCCTTTACCTGTTCAGATAGATGCACCCTTTAGGAGACCACACTGTGTGTTTTTTGCTTCTCTCACATTTAGGGTGAGAGCCGCAGCCATTGACTTTAGTTAAGGAGGTAGTTGTCCATTATATCAGAACAAGGGTTAATTAATAGGTTTCTGGCAACAGGAGCTAGTGGCTAGAATGTTAATTTTCATGTTTTTTGGCCCCCTTCTGGGTTGTCTGTTAGAAAAAATGAGAAATTATTTGTTGCTTTAAGCCCTCTCAGCCCTCAGATTTTTTTAAAAAATTAATCTTTCATCTGGAATTTTTTTTGTTAAAGAAGTTAACCACTTCCCGTAATTTAGAGACTCAACTAGCTGGGTCAGTGATGAAAACGAATGGGTAATTTGCATAAGGGGCTAATTTATTATGTCTCCTGGGCATTTCTTTCATCTCTCTTTCCATTCTAATTAATGTTCTAAGAGGGTCTATCACCATATCAGAAATTAGGGGTGAAAGCAGCCATTGTTAACCTTTATTATTATGATTTCTTATCTTCTGTGATCTTTTAACCATTTTTTTTTCATATCCAGGATTTATATAGAAAGGGCTGTGGAGTGTGTGAGAGATTTTTAGGAGTGTGCTCTTTTATGATCTTTCTTCAAATAGTAGATTGTTGTAAAAATAAGAATGACTCAGGACAGACCTCCAACCACAGAGGGATTTGCAAAACACACAAAGATATGACTGTGGTGGTAGAATTGTTTCTAAGTATGAGTCCTCTAAAACATCTGTATAAACATGTATATAGCCGGACTCGGTGGCTCAGCCTGTAATCTGCGCTTTGGGAGGCCGAGGTGAGTGGATTGCCTGAACCCGCAGGTTCAAGACCCGCCTGGGCGAGTTGGTGAGACCTCATCTCTACAATAAATCAAAAAATTAGCCGGGCGTGGTAGTGCACGCCTGTAGTTCCAGCTACTTGGAAGGCTGAGTGGAAGGATTGCCGGAGCCCAGCAGGTGGAGGCTGCGGTGGCCGGGAGCGTGCCACTGCAGTCCAGTCTGGGCGACAGAGTGAAACTTCAACTAAAAAAAAATACACACACACACACACACACACACACACACACACACACACACACACAAAGAGAGAGATAGATATGTTTCTATATAGATATTTGTATATATACGTATGCATATAGTGATAGTATAAGTGCGGTTATTATCAAACATTGTGCCTCAAAAAGATCTTCCTTGACATGAGTTTCAGTCGGTCCTGGCTGTGACAAAAGCAGCTGTGTGTGAGAGGGTGTGTCACAGCTGACAAAAGGCAAGAGAACAAGCAATTTCTTCGAAAATCAATTGCAATTTACTCCTACTAAATTGGCCAAAGGTCCGCCCCACCCAAGTATTAGCATATGACAGACTTTTAATCATTTGGTCAAATGGCCTAGTTTTGGTCAAAAAACAGTTCTCCTTGGAACTCTGCCTATCCCAGAACTGTGCATTCTCCAAACCTGCAGCCTTTTTAAATGGGAGGTGAGTGTGGGGAGAGGAGTCTCTCTAGGGGAGCTTCTGCTGTGTGTCTCCTGCTTCTGCTGTGTGCCCTGCTCTAAGTTGTCTGTTCGTGGACATTATTTCTTTTTGGTTCCCTACCTTGCTAAATAAATGGTAGGTATTGTGCGTGCTGATGTCCAGGGAAGGAAACCTGGGCTCAGAGAGGTTGAGTCACTTTCTTACGGTTTCACAGCTGACATGGAAGAGCTCAGATTCACATCTTGTGCCTGCGACTCTAAAACCCGTGCTCTCTCTACTGTTACGTGATGAAATTTTAAGCACAGACCTGAATCTTTTATTCAAAAGGAGGTATCTAGTTCTTTTCTCCCTCCTCAATTCCCATTTTTTCTTCCTCAACCTTCCACCTGAAAACACTGCTTGGAAATGGGCCTTTAAAATTGAAATATAAACCACTACCTATTATTTTAATATTTAGCCCTGCATTCTGATGGGTTCTTAATTGACAACTGAAATCCAGAACACGCGTGCTATTAAAACCATTCCTGCGGAACTGCAGAAATATTAACCAAAGAAGCAATTTCTGGATTGTATCTTTTTTCATTTCAGTGTGAGATGGAAGGCTTCTAAAGTGGAGCAGAATGCCTAGGGCAATTTTTTGTCATGTTGTCATATAAATAGCATTACACAGTGGTAAAAAAAAAGGAATACATAGTTTAGTCCCACTTTAAGGTGACCTAATGTGCTATTCATTTGTCTTCCACCATGCTGGTACCACTTTGCTCTACATCCCTGTGAATTGTCTGAGAAGCACCATGCCAGCTGTGATTTCTGTTGCCCTTTGCACATTATCATTTTGTGTACAGTTAATAATGTATGAAAATAAGTATTGATTGCATTCTTTGTAGGAACAGGCCAGCAGGTTTCTTAAAGCCCATGTTTATGAAATGTTTCATTGATCCCTGTTACTACGAGTTTTGAATAAACTCTTGATGAAGAAGATACCGGGAGATCCCTGAATTCCAGAGAGTCCTCAATGGAGCCATTATATTCTCCTGAGCTTAGGAATGACAAGTGGCATTGGGATAGCAAAAGGAGTGTCCGGGTTGAAACTCTAGACATACTCCCAACTGGAGATGACTGTCCTGTCCAAGACACCTAGAGAGGAGTAAAAATAATAATTAGAGCAGCTATGAGAGGCAGTGAGCCAGGTGTTTTACACGTAATAACTTGTTTCATCCTTGTTAGTAGAAGTACTCTTGGCCCCACTTGGTGGATACAGAAACTGAGGCCCAAGTAAGAAACTTGTCTGAGGGCACAGGCCTAAGCAGTTGTGGAGCCAGCATTCTCATCTGGGAAGCCTGACTTCAGAACACACACCCATTTGCGTATATATAACAGAAGATAAGTCCCACAGAAGTTAAGTATACAAACTTCAGGAAGGATTAGTAGACATTTTTTTTTTCTGAGTGATATGTATATAGATGTAGCATATATAATCTTACGTGCATTTGTTTATTTTAGAATGGAGAGAAGCACGGTCAGTTTCTGTAATCTCTATTTTTTGTTTTCAGCTTTCAGTGTGATAGAACTTCATTCTTGCCAAATTAATTTATCAGTTATCTATTGAGAAGTTACTATGAGCATAGTGGGAGGCCTCAGTGATTCAGGGGCAAATAGGAATTGCCTTCTAACAGTTCCCTTTTTTGTTTTAGGGATAGATATAAATAAAATAAATTGTAATGAATGAGTAGAAGTCTGTAGAAAGCACAGATATGGCCTTAAGGAGGGAAAACTGAGTAGATGGAGTTGTAGGTCAGGAAAATCTTGCAGAAAGGGACTTTTGAACTGGGTTATGTGGAATGGATAGGAGTTTGGTAAGTAGAGCAGATTGGGGAGAGCACCTTAGGCAGAGGCAGCAGCATCGGCAAAGGCATGGGGTGTCCAGGGTGCTAATACTGTGACTGAAGCAGCAGGAATGAGTGGTAGGAGAAAAGCTGGTCAGAGAAGCAGGCTTATAACATCCGGGACTTGACCTTTGTCACAGTAGAACTGGGAAAGGGAGATGGCTAATTTATCTCAGCATTGCTGAAATTTTTAGATTGAATTGCATGAAATTGCCATTTTAGTAGGTCAACATGGTAGAATAAGAGAAATTTCAGACAGTTCAACTTAATATAGTTTTGTGTCATAAAAGCACACACAGGGGCTCTGGATACTTCTAGACTAGAGAAGGACATAAAGCCTGCTGTGGGTGAGTAACCCCTCATCAGAGAAGGTATCTTCCGGGGAAGCAAAAAATGAGGCCAGGAGCACCATGCTATTAACCATAACTACTGGTGAAGACAGAGCAAGAGCAAGTGGGGGTCAAGTTAAAACTCCCTCCCAGACATAACTTCTCTTGGGGAATAGGGATGCAAAAGCTCCAGAAGGCAAAAGCCAAGTCCACGGAGCCCACCATTTAGGTGCTGAGGGCAGGGGCAGGCAGAGAAGCAGGAGTCAGCAAGGATGCCTGGGCTTCCTTGGGTGGTCCTGGGAAAGCGGGCGGGGGCACATGTAAGCTGAATGACAGCAGAGCAGAAGGCGCCAGCGGGAATGAATGCAGGAAGCCGAGTATTCTGGAGCCAGGTCATGAAGGATCTTGGATGCTAGGAAGCATTTTGGCTTGTGGTAGGAGAAAGAAGGTCTCTGATGATTGCTCAGTAGGACTCCGAGGATACAGAGTGATGTGGCTGGTGAAAGGAGGCCTCTCCTGGTGGGCGGTGGCAATGTGTATAGTTTGGACCCCCAAAAGAAATGGTTCCCCGCCTGCCTTTCTTTTTCTTTGAGTCAGGGTGTCACTTTGTTGTCGAGGCTGGTGTGCTGTGGCACACTCAGCTCACCACAACCTTGACCTCCTGGGTTCAGTTGATCCTTCTGCCTCAGTCTCTTGAGTAGCTGGGACTATAGGCATGCACCATTTTGCCCAAATCATCTTTTGATTTTTTTGTAGAGACAGAGTCTGTGTTGCCTAGGCTGGTCTCGAACGCCTGGGCTCAAGCAGTCCTCTTGCCTCAGCCTCCTAAAGTGGTGGGATTGCAGGGTATGAGCCACTGCGCCTGGTTCCCACCTGCCTTTCTGAGGGGCCCCAGCCACAACCCCAAAGCTGCTCTCCGTCCTGGGCTCCAGTGAGCTTCTGCTCTCTTACTTGAAAATGGGGACTTGGGTGTGGATGCTTGGCTCCCAGGCCAGCACTGTCCTCCTGCCTGGGAGGGATGGCACTGACCAACCTTTCTTGGACCTCTGGAACTCCAATGGGTAGCGTCTGTTTGAGGGACTCCACGCGTGGGCTTGTTTTTCCATTTATTTTCTGTTTACTATTTTCTTTTTCTGGCTCCCCAATCTTCTGTCTCATTTGGCTGTTTTCTGTGCCAAATTCTCAACTTGATTCAGAACGTTTCGCAAGAGAATGTCTGAATGAAACTCAAAGATTCTAAATGCAGAGAGTTGTCTTAATTGAAAGCAATGCCCACTTACCCCAGGGTGTGTTGGCTAGAGGGAGAAGGATGGGGAGGGAGGAAGGGTTGTGAGCCTTCAGCCAGTGTTTACCACAGCTCACAGAGTCACTTCCTAAGAAGCTGCTGAGCCCTCTGGGCTTCCTTCCCAGAGTCCATGGTGTTTATGACATTCTTTTAATGACACCTTGGGGTTGGGGATTGGGAGAGGTGGTGCTGATCCCTGGGAGCCAGGCAGCATTTTCCCAGGTCCAGATCTGCTATCCATTCCAGAGATTGGATGGGGATAGGGAAGGGCAGGGGTTGAGGTTCTAATGATCCTAGGAAATTATGCAGTGCACAGTAGCGCAGTGGAAAAGTCTTGGAGTTAAGCACACCTAGGTTTGAATTCCGCATTCTAGCACTTACTAGTTGTGAGACCACTGGTAAATAGTTATTATAATGTACTCGGGTCTCTATCTATAAATGAGGATAATGATCATATCTAGTCTACAGGGTTGCTGGAGGTAACACTTAAAGAATATTTAACGCATCTTGGCACTCCTGAATTGCTCAGGAAACAGTGGGTGGGTTAGTGGATGGGTGACTGCCAGTGCCTTCCTTTCATATGCATTCTACCTCCCTTCCTCCTCCTCCCTCAATTTATTAGCATGAACAAGAATAGTCAAGTATTTGAGTGCATATAAATCTCCTCTGCTCTAAGAAGAAAAGAAACACCAATAGCCATACCTGAAATGAAAATCACCACTCTATTTAGTCCTAAACACTGACGGTCTACTCAGCACAAAGCAGTAGCTCATGTTCTTTGAGCAGTTACTGTGTGCCAGACACTGTGCTAATTGCTGGGGAGATGGTGGTGAACTAAAAAATGCAGAGTAAAATGCCATCATGAGAGAGGGGAGAGGAAGAAAGGAGGAGAACTAGGAAGCAGGAAAGAAAGTTCTGGAAGGAGGTAGCAGAGAGTGGGGTGCAGGGATGTGAGGAGTGGATTCCAGGTGAGCTAAGACACATCAGCAGGAAAGGAAAGGGTGTTTAACCAGCCAGCACAGAAAATTAATATTGAATATGCTAGCCTTGTGCTGAGCGGATGTGAGCACGTTTTTCCCGATTGTTCTCAAGAATGTTTAAAAAATGCAATGTTTGCAAACAAAGTAGAAACAGTTGAAGCATTGTTTTCTATTAGCAGTATAAGGTTCACTGGCTATGGGTATTTTTTCATTCTTGCCTTCCAAATTGTAATTTTAAAAGATGAGGCATTTCATATTCAAGAGTTTCCTTTGTCTGAAATAAATTATTCATTTCTATTCTGTTTCAGAAACAATGAACATAATACTTAATGCATCACAATTAAGCGGGTATAGCTTCATATAAAATTATGTTCCGTGCATCTTGGTGGCAAACAGAGCAGTGTATCCTATATCTTGTCGACATTTGTTCCTCATAAGCAAAATATAAAGAAGCAGAGACCCAGAAATGTGTTTTCTTTCCTCTTGTGGTGTAGGAGGGGTAACTTTAGACCCAAGCAGCCCTGTTTTTGACATTCCACAGCTGTTGGTGACTTTGTCACTCTGCAGAGAAAGAGAACTTACTGCCTCTGTCTTGTACATGGGGTCAGGTAGGGGTCAGAATTCTTGAGTACCACCCATCTATATCAGTTCCCTTTGTCTAGTTTTGAGATCCCTCTAGAATCCTCTGTTAGACAGGCATTGCCTGGAAATGACATCCTTTGGGGTTTGGTGGCATCTGCTTTTTTGAATGCTGACTGGTTGGTTATGTGGATATTTTCTACGGATCTGGCTCTGGGATACCCTTCTGTGACAAGCTGCCACCTTAGGAAAACAGGCATTGATAGCAAGGATCAAGATTTCTGAAAATCCCTTTCAGGCTTGAAGGTTTAGCTGTGGTGGTTCCCCAAAAATGTTTTCAGGGATGCCTCTGACTCAAGTCCCAGCCCCGAAGTCAGAGTCACAGCTGGCTGTGGTAGCCAAAGAGCAGTTGTGAAAGAATGTTAATTGTGACGTGTCAGCTGGCTGCCCATGAGTAGAATGTGAGATGCTTTCATAGGCTATTTCATTTAATCCAGCATTAGCCTGGGGTGCAGGTAGGGGCACTGTTGCCATTTTACACACAAGGAAATCAAAACTCAGAGAAGTCCAGTGACCTGCCTAAGGCCACACAGAGTTGGTGGCAGATCTGAATCTGAGGCAAGTTTGTCCAACTCCAGAAGCCTAACCACTTACATGTTATCCTGCTTGTTGCCTTTGTGATTGTTCAGTTGCGATCAAAAGCAGATGGATGCAGGCTGGATTCTCAGCTACCTCTTAATCAAAGAACCATTTTGTATTTGAACAGAAAAATTATATCTCTCTTATTTTAGAGGTTTAAGAAGATGGTCCTGGACTTGGCCAGAAGTTTGCTTGAATGCTTCCTTGTCCTTGACCCTGGTCTAGTCTGTCCAGTGTCTACACTAGATGTATTGACTGCAGAGCCCTCCGGGGATCTTGGTGCTGTGGCCTCTGATATCACCTAGGTGCCCATGATCTGCATCTCTGAGATTTCTTTGGAGTCTCTTGCTTCAACCAGTGTTTCCTATGTGGGGTTCAGAGGTTCCCTGGGAATTGATGGATGTGTTCCATGAGGAGCCATCCTTTAGAATATATCTATCCAGCTGCCTTTTGGGTATTTCCAGCTAGATATCCTGGTCACGACTCAAACGCATCCACATTGAACTTGTCTTATCTGCCTTCTCTCTTAAACCTGGGAAAGGAGGAAGATATTAGACTATCAGGGAGATATTTCTATTTTTACTTCTTTTTATTTTTTTGAGTCAAGTCTGTCTGTTGCCCAGACATGGATCATGGCTTACCACAGTATTGGCCTCCTGGACTCAGGCAATTCTTCTGCCTCAGCCTCCCAAGTAGCTAACTCAAGATGCACCATCATGCCTGGTTAATTTCCTGATTTTCTTTTTATTTTTTTGGTGGGGGGGTACAGATGTGGTCTCACTATGTTGCCTAGAGACTGACGTTGAACTCCTGGATTTAAGAGCTTCTCCCACCTTGGCTTAGCAAAGTGTTGGGATTACTTGAGATAATATTTTTATATTTTGAGGGGAGCACTGTTGTAGTAGAAAAAAAGTGCAGATTTGGAGTCAGACCTATGTTTGCATCCTGACTTCATCCTTTTATAACTTGGGCAAGTAGTTTAACAGCTTTAAACTTTAAGCCTCAGTTTCATGATTTGAACAATATTTACTATTCGGAGTCATTGTACAGATTGGACTTGTGTTGCAAGACAACATGTTAAAGTGTATCACCCAATGTAGAGGGGCCTCACTGTGATAGAATTCTTACTAGAAAACTTGCTCAAGATATTTCTTTTGTTTCAAGATTTTTTATTATTCACAAATATTCTAATTTTTTTTTTTTTTTGAGTTGGAATCTCACTCTGTCGCCCAGACTAGAATGCAGTGGCTTCTCCCAGCCACTGCAGCCTCAACCTGCTGGGCTCCGGCGATCCTTCCGCCTCAGCCTTCCAAGTAGCTGGAATTACAGGCGCGTGCTGCCACGCCCGGCTAATTTTTGATTTATTGTAGAGATGAGGTCTCGCCAAGTTGCCCAGGCAGGTCTCAAACCCGCAGGCTCAGGCAATCCACTCACCTCAGCCTCCCAAAGGCGCGGAATTACAGGCTGAGCCACCGGGCCCGGCTGCTCAAGATATTTCATTGTACCCAGGGAGGACGGGTGGTCTGAGTTTTCCTCTTTCCAACTTTTCAGGCTAGACACCATCTCAGACTTTGTGGCTGCTCTCTGGAGACCACTCAGTGCATTTGTACTTGGCATACTGAGACGCACAATGATTGCCTGGTTTGCTTGTACAACAAAGTGGCATTGTCATACAGTAAGTGCCAGCTGTATGCCTCACTTGTTATCATCTTCAACCCTGCCTTGTGATGACTAAATTTTCCCAAATTTTCCCCCAGTCTGGCAAAGCTGATACGGTTGGAGCCGAGCATACAAGTAGCCATTGACCTGTTCCTCCACATCCTCACCCTTCATTAAGAGAAAATGCAGTCTACGTAGATAGAAACAGACTTTCAGAAATGGCTCTTATGCAGATCCGCCCTGCTGCACCTACTGTGGGCAAACCTTGGAGACTGAGGGCAGGCGAGTGCTTGTGGGTTCATAGGCAGATGAGTACCCTGAGTTGGACGTAGAATTTTCCTATTAGGAGCAGAACAAAACAGCTCTTTAGATAAGCTCTCTGACATGGACCGGAAATGCCCAACAAATATTTACCCTAGATGTAAAACACTCAAAAAGTTAAATGTCGTTTAGAAAACCCTAAAATAGAAACATTTATACTCAGGGTTTTATATTTGGTAATTGTTTCTTTTTCTTTTTTTTAAGACTACTGCTGTTCTTTGTGTCCTCTCAGTTGGCTTTTGCAATGCAGTAATGATGACAAAGCAGGGACCTCCCCTGCCTGCTCTCCTGCCCATTTCTGCACGGTCCCTTTTAGTCTGTCATTTTTGCACCCCTGGCCCCTTCCCAGTCATGTACTTCCCTGCCCATCCAAGTGACTTTGGCGTTTTTGCTCTGTAAACCCTGACCATGGACCTGGCACCTTCTCATCTGTCTCTTCTCTTGAGTCTGAGTGTGGGATGCTGGCGTTGGCAGATTTGGCCTCCCCACCAGCTTCCAGGAGTAAAGGAACTCTATTAACTGAAGTGTTTAGATTCCTAGATGCCTGGCACTGAACTTGAGATATTCTTTGCATATATCAGACACCAGTCTCTGAACGTCCCAGTAAATAAGTTACTTTCTTTGCTAGACCCTTCTGTTCCTCTCTGGCAAAGCAGAACTTTTGGGTCATACTAGTGATTCTAACCTGGCAACATCACACATTTTGTGCATTTTCCCATGGGGGAGGTATATGATATTCTGACACCTCCTGCAATCCCTCCCCCACCACCCCAGATGTACTGTCTTGGTTGAAAATTGTGCTGTAGCTCGATGATTACCCTAGGAGCTTCCCAGTTCCAACCTGTCACGAGCTCTTCAGTGCTTTGTCAAGATCTTTGGATGACTTCTTCCTTTAGTCCGTCAATAGATATTTACCAAGCCAGCTTTTTGTGGGCTGGTCATTGTGTTAGGTCCTGAGGACATTGGCATGGACAAGACAGATGAGGCCCCTGAAGTCATGAAGCTTATAGACTTGATAGAGAGATATATGAGTTAAAATAAGATTTTTTTTAATGGTAGATAGTATTCTGAAGAGGGACACAGACAAATATGATCACGAACAAAGGGGAGAAGGGATCCCCTCCTCACAGGGAAGTCAGAAAGGGCGTCTCCGAGGAGGTGACTGAACTGAGACCTGAATGACAAGGAGAAATTAGCCCTTCTAAGTCTTGCTTGAGGGTGTTTACCCAGGAGGGCAAAGCCTGATGCACCTCTCAGAAAAGGGGCACCATCGTGGTTGGATTCTGGTCTCCTTTTGCTAGTGATGATATATGTGCTTCTGCTGCCCAGCAATGGGACTAGACCATCACCAGGCTTAGGAGGGAGCTATGGCCAGGGGTCCAAGGAGCACCAGGAGGTTTTAGGGCCATGACACCTCTTTGGGGTGGGAGGGGCTCATGTACCTTACGCAGAAAAGCATCCAAGGCTATGCTTGACCATTCTAAGATTCTGAGGTATGCAAAACAGCTATCTGAATCAAGACTTAGTGTTTGAGTGTGACTTGGAAGGACCGATTTTGCCCTGCTGCCCTTCAGATATATACTTTGAAAGTGTCATTCTTGACTGGGTGTGGTGGCTCATGCTTGTAATCCCTGCACTTTGGGAGACCAAGGCAAGAGGACTGCTTGAGCCCAGGAGTTTGAAACCAACATAGGCAACATAGCGAAACATCATATGTTAAAAAAAAAAATTAGTTGGGCATGGTGGCACATGCCTGTAATCTCAGCTACTCAGAGGCTGAGGTGGAAGGATCACCTGAGTCTAGGAGGTTAGGGCTGCTGTGGGCCTAATTGTGCCACTGCCCTCCAGCCTGGGCAACAGAGTGAGACCCTGACTCAAAAAATTAAAAAAATATATAATTCTTAAATAATAGCTTTCTTCAGTGCTAGGTTCATGTTTTCTACCTGTTTGTCTTATTTGTTAAAAAAGATAACACAGAGGAAGGTAATTATAGAATAGCGATGTTAAAGGAGTGTTTTTTTGATTCTCAAGTTCATCAAGTCCATACTTGATGGATGAATGAATGACAGAATTAAAGACCAGAGAGGTTAAGGGACAGGCTGGTAGACAAATGGATCCTAGAGCAGGGTCCCAGCACTCTTTTCTCTCTCCTTGGCTGACACATGTAGTGTCCACATAACACAGACCTAAAGAAGGGTGACACTACAGGCGATAAAGACTCTATCCCTGTAGGCATCCTTTCTGTCCTCAGAAAAAGAATTCTTAAACAATTGACTCCCTGTCTATTTTCTGGCCTCATCTTGCTCCATTTTGCCCCTGAAGGATCGTAGACTCTGAAGCCATTCTGTCTTTTTTCCTGCTCCTCAAGCACATCAAACTTGTTCTGTCTGGAAGACTTTGCTTTCCCTTTCCCCCATTGTCTGGAATGTTCTCCACTAGTTTCGCTTGGCTGACTCCTCGTCATTTTCAACCCAGAGTTATTCCATAACCACCTGGCTAAATATTTCCCCTTCCTCTTTCATACTGTATTTGCACCCCTTCTCCTTTCATTCTGTATTTGCACTTCCCTATTTTGTTATCTCCACAGAACCTGTCATCTCTATCCACACTTATTTTGTTGATTTGCTTGTGCCTGCTTCTCTCACTAGAATGTTAACATTGCATAAAAGCAAGGACTCTATCTGACTTGTTCACTTCTCTGACGTTAACCAGAGAAAGCATCACAGTAAGCACCAACTAGATATTTGTTGAATGAATAAATGAATGAATGAATGTGTAGTGAGTGGGAGCCAGGTAGGTGGAAACCGCTTACTAAAAACCCATTTGGTGCCCATCACTTAAGTGAGGTGGAGCTGAAGTGTATGCCTCATGTTGTGAGGAAGCTTGGTAATGCCGGGGAAGCGTTAGGATTTTTTCTTTTATGAATGACAGAAAAATCACTTCAAACAGGGCTGGATGATAAAGAGAATTTGTTAGGTCTCAGAATTGATCAGAAGTCCAGAGGTAGGGCAGGTTTCTGGCAAATGCTGTCACTAGGGACATGCTTCCCAGACCTCTGGATCTCAGATATGCCCTTCGGGTCAGGGTTGTCATCTCCAATGTAGGGTGGGACCTCTCGACAGTGCCACACTGATTCCTCGTGCTCACAAACAAGCTTGAGCACTCAAAGACTTCATAGTCTCACACACACCATTCCGGCCTCCCTACTTGGCAATAGAATGGTGACTAAAGTCAGATTGGCCCCTGCTCTCATGGTGCTTATAGTCTAGTAAGGGGGACAGACACAAATATGTAAAAAATTCCAAGTGTAAAAAGTTCTCTCAAGGAGAGATAGGTGGTGCTGTGAGAGCCTGTAGTGAGGTTCAGGGAGGGAAGAATGTTCCAGGAAGCGGAAGGCCAAGGTTGCCCTAGGGGGAGCAGGCCAGAGAGGCCAGTGTGAGATGAGACCAAGACTGGACAAATCATCTCTGGCTAGTTAAGAGCTGGTAGGAGGGAGCAGGGATATGTGGCAGCCCTGGAGCAGGCCTGCAGACTCTGCCTGAACCTCGAAATGCACCCTGGCAGGAACTGCAGGCTCTGGGTGGTTTTCTTAGTCCATTGCCGTCATTGTCACATTTGAGAAGGACCAACTACATCTGGGGAAAAGAGGCCCCACAGCACAAGTGCTGGTGTACTGAGGATTTAATTCACTTGCTTTTAAAAGAAAACCCCATTCTCTAAGGCTGGTTCATTTTCCCCCAGCCTCAGTTTCCTCAACTGTGAACTGGGGTCATTTGCATGTCTGCTCTAGGTACTTTATAGACTTGTTGGCAGGCTTGTAGGAGAGGACAGGTAAAATGCTTTGCCAACTCCACAGTTCAAAAGCAAGTCACTTCCGGATTTTTTGGTTGTTTTGATTTTCCTTCAACTGTGGGAAGAGAATCATTCAAGACAATTTGAAACAATGAGTCCCAGCACTTTGGAACCAGAAGGAGCCTGAGGAACCTTTAGGTTAAACTGCAGAAGGCAAGTTGTGTGAATCATTGCTGCTGATTATCTGTCAGAGTCTTGAGGTTTTCTGAAGATCGGCTAATTCTCCTTCCCACAGCATCCCCTTCATGCCCCTTAAAGCTCCAGGGAAAGGAATAGCAACTCCTCTTCCCCTGATTAGGGTGATCCTGGCATGTTGGAGGTGCAGCTGAGGTCTAGACATGTGGGTGACTTGCCCCAGTCTCATAGCAAGTGGAAGGTGAAGCCCCAGGCACCTGTGGTCTCCTGCTGTGAGATGGTTGTCTTGCCGTCCCTCTTTCCTTGAGGACATCCACACCACTTTCTAGAAGAAGTGTGGGGCCACAGATCTGGTCGGATTCAGCCTGTGAAGCACACAATCAGCTCCCCAATAGACTGGGAATTATGGTCTCATGCCAATTATCCAAAAAGTCAAGAGGACTATAGCAAGCACCTATGTACCTGCCACCCAGAATGAACCAAATGTAACCATTTGCCTCATATCTTTTTTAAAAAGGAACTATTATAGATAAAGTTGAAGTCTACTTGAAGTATCATTGAATAAGTGATTCACTTCTGAGTGGCTTCTCTAGGCCAGGTATGTTGAGGCCATGGTGAGGATCAAGTGAGAAAATGTCCTTATTTTCAAGGAGCCTGGATTTTGTCTAGGGGAGGCAGATGACACATGAATATAAAGTGAAGACAAATAGGGCTGGGCACAGTGGCTCAAGTCTGTAATCCCAGCGCTTTGGGAGGTGGAGGCGAGAGGATTGCCTAAGCCCAGGGGGTTCAAAACCAGCCTAGACAACTTGATGAGCCCTTGTCTTTACAATAAATCAAAAAATTAGCCGGGCATGGTGGCTCATACCTGTAGTTTCAGCTACTTGGAAGGCTAGGACAGGAGGAGTGCCTGCGCCTAGCAGGTCGAGGCTGCGGTGGCCTTGAGTGTGCCACTGTACTCCAGCCTGGGCAACAGAGTGAGACTCCAATTCAAAAAAAAAAAATGAAGACAAATAGGAGATGGGAGGGAATGGAAAGTGACGGGTGTAGGTGCTATTTTGGATAGAAGAAGTCCTCTGTGGTGAAACATTTGACACAGTGAAGTGAGGGTCCAAAGCCTTGTGAAGTCTTAGGCAAAGAGCCTTTGTGATCGAGGACTCACTCAGCCAGTGCCCAGGCTCAGAGTTAGAAAGAGTCTGGTGGGTCCAAGGAACACGTTGACAAGTGGGAATGCAACCCAGTGAGTGTGGCCTGGGAGAGCTGGCCCAGGCCCCAACCGGTGGCTGCAGATCCTCAGAGCCCCGATAAGGATTTTAAGGATAAGGACTTCCGGTTTTGTTCCAAGTGTAATGAGGGACTGGTGGGTTTTGAAGAAGATAATGTCATCATCTTATTTATGTTTTGGAAATATCTCTTGACTGCACACAGGCAAGAGGGGAAACAGAAAATGAAGACGGTTATAGCGTCAGCTCTGGGGCCTTACGGCGGTTCACACTGGGGTTAGTGATGAGAGCTAGATTCAAGGGACCCACAGAAAATGCTGATGATAGGAGACAGTGCGTGAGAGAAGGAGAGAAGCCAGGGATGACTTCTAGAAACTTTTGATGCTGTCATTTACCTGGGTGAATGATAATGCGATTTTCTGAGGCGGGGGTGGGGAGGAGTGCTATTTTTGCTTCGGGAGGTATAAACTGAGAGTTCCATTTTGGACACATTAACTTTGGGGTTTTTTAAACCTTTAAAAAATTTGTAATAGCTTTAGAGGGTACAAGTGACTTTTGGTTATATGGATGCATTGATACATTAGTAAGGTGGCAAAGAAATCTGGACTTTACGTGTACCCACCACTTCCTCCAGTGCGCATTGGACCCAAGAGATGATTTTTCATCCCTTTCCCCTTTCTACCGTCTCCCTTCTGAGTCTTCGGTGTCCATGATACCATTCTATATGCCTTTGCAGATCATTAGTTTCGCTTCCATTTGTAAGTTAGAACATATGGTATTTGGTTTTCCGTTCCTGTGTTACCTCACTTAGATTGATGGTCTCCGATTCTATCCAAGTAGCTGCAAAAGACATTATTTCATTCTTTTTAATGGCCGAATAGTATAGTATTCCGTATTATTTTAAGGGCTGAATATTATTTTAATGGCTGAACTATATATATATATATATATATATATATGTACACATACACGTACACGTTCATTATTCACTGATCAGTTGATGCATAATTCCACATCTTTGCAATTGTGAATAGTGCTGCAATAAACATATGAGTACAGGTGTCTTTTTTTTTTTTTTTTAACAATGACCTCTTTTCCTTTGAGTAAATATCAAGTGTAGTGGGATTGCTGGAGTGAATGGTAGATCTATTTTTAGTTATTTGAGAAATCACTATACTGATTTTCATAGAGGTTGTACTAATTTACACTCCCAACAAAAGTGTATAAGCGTCCCCCTTTTTTTTGCATCCACACCATCATCTATTTTTTTTATTTTTTAAATAATGGCCATTCTGACTGTGTAAGGTGATATCTCATTGTAGTTTTAATTTGCATTTCCCTGATGATGAGTGATGTTGAGCATTTTTTCATGTTTCTTGGTCATTCGTATGTCTCCTTTTGAGAGATACCTGTTCATATTGTTTGCCCATTTTTTAATGGGTTGTTTTCTTTTTTCTTGCTGATTTGTTTGTTCTTTTTAGATTCTTGATATTAGTCCTTTATAGGATGTATAGTTTGTGACTATCTTCTCCCATTCTGTAGATTGCCTATTTATTCTGTTGATTGTTTCTTTTTGCTCTGCAGAATTTTTAAAGTTTAAGTCCCACGTGTTTATTTTTGGGTGTTTTGCATTTGTTTTGGGGTTATTAACAATATATTCTTTGCTCAGGTCAATTTGGACATGTTCACTTTGAAATACCTTTCGCTCTTAACATCTCTGTCTCTCCAGAATTCAGTGCTCATAAGCTGTTGTTCACCCTATCCCCACTTAATACTTTACTGTATATATTCTATGAACAACATTCCAATCTTGATGAGCCCTTATGTCCTTTCCTTGTTTTTGAAATTACAAATAGTATTGCAGTAATGTTCTTACCCTAGTCTTTCTGCACATATAGAGGAATTTATCATCGGAAATAGAACTACTGGATTATGAGACATGCACATTTTTTTGGTAACAGGTTTATTGAGATATATTTCACATACCATACAAGAAGATGCACGTTTTCACCTTGTTTTTAAATTCTTCAAGATTAGTTTTTGGTTTTAAGCAGTTACTGCATCTTTCTTCACCTTACTAATGTATCAAACTGTTTCTTTGCTTACCTCTCTAGGTTGAGTGTCCTTTTTGCTGATGCATATCTTTTAATAATTATTCCATCGAGTGTCTATGCACAGTAATCCTTTCTCCCCCCCACCCCCTTCCCTTTTTCTAGTTACTGGGTTATAGTTTTCAGAACAGTTTTTGATCTACAGAAGAACTGAGCAGCTAGTACAGAGCATTCTCCTATATCCTCCACACCTATTATTCACATCTTGCTTTTGTGTGGTATATTTGTTACAATTAATGAGTCAATACCAATATATTACTATTATCTAAAAATTACAGTTTACATTACGACTCACTGGGTTTTTTGGGGTTTTTTTTGTACAGTTCTATGGATTTTAACAAATGTATAGTGGCATGTGTCCACCATTACAATATCATACAGAATAGTTTCACTGTCCCCCAAATCCTCTATGCTTCCCCTGTTTCTCCTCTTCCCCTGAGCCTCTGACAGCCACTGATTTTTTACTGCCTCCATAGTTTTGCCTTTTGCAAATGTGATGTGGTTGGAATCATATGAACTTGCAGACTGGTTTCTTTCACTTGGCAATATGTATTGTGCTTAAGCTTTCTCTTTGTCTTTTTTTTTCTTTTTATTATTATTATTTTTTATTATAAAGATGTGGGGTACAATTCAGGGTAAAGTATACAAACATTGATTATGCAGGTACCATTGTTGATGAGGCATGCCCCTCCCTCCCTTAGCAGTTTCCTCAACTGCCAATCTCACACCCCCTTCCCTGTTCTTTGTTTCTGTGATAAATCACTGAGTATGATCGACTCAAATCCATCCAAGTTGCTGCGAAGTTCATATGTTTGTCTTTCTTTATGGCTGCATAACATTCCATTGTGTATATGTACCACATTTTCTTTATCTAGTCTAGCTTCCATGGGCAGTCTCGCTTCCTTGGGCAGTCTCGCTTCCACGCTTTTGCTATTGTGGATAGAGCTGCAACAAACATACGTGTGCCGATATCTTTTTTGTAGAATGATTTGAGTTCCTCTGGGTATATTCCCAATAGGTATATTGTGGGTCATATGGAAGGTCAATTTCTAGTTCTTTCAGAAATCGCCACACTGTCTTCCAGAGAGGTGGCACTAGTTTGCATTCCTACCAGCAGTGTAGAAACATTCCTTTTTCTCTGCATCCTCACTAGCATCTGTTGTTGTTTGTTTTATTAATGATGGCCATTCTAACTGGGGTTGGTATCTCAATGTGGTTTTGATTTGCATTTCCCTGATGATGAGTGAGGCTGAGCACTTTTTCATGTGTCTATTGGCTGCCCGTATATTGTCTTTTGAGAAGTGTCTATTCATGTCTTTTGCCCACTTTTTAATGGGGCTGTTTGTTTTTTTCCTTTCGGCACGTTTGAGTTCCTTATAGATCCTAAATATTAGGCCTTTGTTGATGCACAGTTGGCAAATATTTTTTTCCCTAGCCAGGCTCAGTGGCTCAGCCTGTAATCCCAGAGCTTTGGGAAGCTGAGGTGAGTGGATTGCCTGAGCCCGCGGGCTCGAGACCCGCCTGGGCAACTTGGCGAGACCTCATCTCTACAATAAATCAAAAAATCAGCCAGGCATGGTAGTGCGTGCCTGTAATTCTGGCTACTTGGAAGGCTGAGGCGGAAGGATCGCCGGAGCTCAGCAGGTTGAGGCTGTGGTGGCTGGGAGCGGCCACTGCACTCCAGTCTGGGCGACAGAGTGAGACTCCAACTCAGAAATATATATATATTTTTTCCCATTCTGTGACTGTTTCCCTGCTCTCTTGATGGTTTCTTTTGCTTTGCAGAAGCTCTTTAGTTTGATGAGGTTCCACTTGTCCATCTTATTTCTTAAGGTATTGGCCTTTAGGGTTCTGAATAGAAATTGGTTGCCAGTTCCAATTTCCATAAGGGTGTCTCCTGCGTTTTCTAAGGTTTCTCTGTGTCTTCTTGTGACTTGCTAGTTCACATCTTTCAATCACAAAATTGTTGTGTTGCAGGGTATGGATGTACCACAGTTTGTTTTTCCATTCATCTACTTTAGGATGTCTTCCTTCTGGTTTTGGCAGTTTATGAATAGAGCTATGTAAACATATATGTTTCATTTTGTGTGTGTGGATCTAAGTTTTCAACTCATGTGAATGCCTAGGAGTGCGATTGCTAGATCATATTGTAAGTGTATGTTTAACTTTGTAAAAACTGCCAAAATTGTTTTTCAAAGTGGCTGCACTGTTTTGCATTTCTACTAGCCATGACAGAGAATCCCTGGTACTCTGTATCCTCATCAGCATTTGGTATTGTCAGGTTTTGGGATTTAAACTATTCTAATAGGTGTATAGTGGTATCTCATGGTTGTTTTATTTTACTTTGCAATTCCCTAATGGCATATGATGTTGAACATCTTTTCTTATGCTTATTTGCCATCTGTGTTTCTTCTTTGGTGAGGTATCTGTTCAGATCTCCTACCAATTTTTAAAATTGAATTGCTTATTTTCTTATTTTTAAGATTTCTTTGTATATTTTGGATAACAAATTCTTTTTCAAATATGTGTTTCACTATGTCTTTTTATGTTAGAAAATTTCTTTATTTACTCTTCATTCTTGAATAATGATTTACTTGGGTATAACATTTTAGTTTGGCAATTATTTTTTCTTAGCATTTTTACCATATACTACTGCCAGATGGCATCTGTTCTTGCTGATGCAAAGTCTGTTATGTCTAACCATTATTTCTTTAAGCTATTTTTTAGTTTTTAAAATTTCTAATGTTTAAGTTTCCTTGTTTTTTTGTTCACTAATATTTAGATGTCTTTTTAAAAGATTTTTCCTGTTTGGCATGAGGTTTTATTTTTTTCCCCTGTGTGAATACTCCTGTTTTTGTTTAGTTCCTAAACATGTGATGATTTCTCCTAATATTCCTCTATTTTTTCAATTCTCTCTCTTTTTTTAACTTCTATTTTATTCTTTCCTCTATTTCTCATACCTCTGGATTTCTATTTTTGATTTCTTTGTTTCTCTGATGTACATTCTGTGTTGTGTTCAGGTCTGTCTTCCTAGTGACTAATTCTCTCATTTTATGTGTTTCATTAAACCCATATATTGAGTTTTAAAATTTTAACGCATATGTGTTTTAGTTTTAGAATTTCTCTACATTTAAATTTTTTTTTCCTCTTCTTGATGAGATATATTCTTGTTGCTTCTATTCCTTCTCTTTCTTACCCTCTCTGAACATATTTACTTCAAAGGCTCCTTTCAGATTGATCTATAATTCTCCCATTGCTGTTCCTGCAGACTCTATTGGCACGTTAGTTGTGTGTTTTAATATTTCAACTATAAGTTCATCTTTAGTGTCAGTGACTTTCCTTGGGAGTCCTACGTTGAGTCTTTAAGGCACCCTTATGATGTAATCTATATTTTCTTGGCTGGGCTTTACAGGTTTCATGGGGGCTGAGCCATGTTTAGGTTAATTTCTCCCACCATGAGGTAATGTCCTGGGGATTACACTCTCACAAGATTCATGATTCTTTCTGTTTCTTGTCCCCAGGCCAGTAAGCAGAGATACTCTAGGCCTGTTTTTTAAGATGTGTGTCTTCCAGGCTGCTGGTTTTATATAGGGAGCTCTGTGAGAGTTTCCTGGACAAGGGCCTGTGACCACGGTGGCTGCTCTCTCATGGCCTCATCACAGTAGTTCTCAAGATGAGTTGCACATTGGAATCACTTGGGAGGTCTCGTATCCTCATACCTGTACCCCACCCCCAGAGATTTTTATTAAAACCTCTCAGGTGATTCTAAATGTGCGGCCCAGGTTGAAAATGTTTGTCTTATAGGCATGTGCCTAGTTCCTCAGTTTTTCTTGCTTTCAAAACATTTTTAATGATATTATCTCTGTTTTTTCTTTTTTCTTTTTTGTGGGGAGGGTGGAGCATCTATATACCTATATCAGTTTAGGTTAACATAATGACCAGAAATGAAAAGGATCACATTTTAACCAGCATGCTAAGATAAAAGGACTTAAACAGAGGTTTCCAGAGGTGTTCCTGGGTTATTGAATTCTTCCTGCGACTTTTAATCTCTCTGTAAAAGATAACTCTTTTTTTGTGTGTATGCGTCCTCCCTTCCCCTTAATTTCTTTCAGCATGGGTGCTTATCAAATATCTTTAATTAAAATGAATTTATAGTTTGGAGCCGAATTTGAGTTAGTGGCATTCTCTGCTTCTCTCCTTTGTGATACAAATATTTGAATATGTACTATAGTTGGAGAATATATTCAAAAATAAGTAAATTTGGGAGGCATATATGTGGCAAGATTTTAAATGTCCCATACGAAATAATGAAAAATAATTTTTTTGGTGGGGGATAAAGTAGATCATTCAAAAATCAAGGTGAAAAGAAGTGATATTTGGAAGAGAGGTAGTTTTTTTAGTTGATTTATGAAAACATGTTCAATGGATATGTTAATTTGTTTGACTGTAGTAATCATTTCACTGTGTTAATGTATATCAAAACATCATGTTGTACACCTTAAATATTTACAACAAAAAGGAAAGAAATCATATTTGATGAGAATATGGTTTCTGAAGTAAAAAGGGGATGGTTTTTGCAAGGACCCTTTGTTATTAAATACTGTGTTTTTATGGATAGCTTCTCTCCTCAAAATCAAAGTAGAGCAGTTTTAAGGAAGCATTTTACTATATATGGCTTCATTTGGAGAGGGGCAAATTGTCATGACCTGCCTAAGTGAATTTTTATTGAAGATTGAATTTAAGAGGAATTATCTGTGTTTATAGTCACATTTTCAAAATAGGTTTCCAGAACTTTAAACTTGACTCTGGTCTATGCTGAGTTGCACATACATCTGCATGTAATTGTAGCCATAGATACTTGTGTCCCTAAGTATGTGCCTCTGCAAATAATTGTACTTTCAATTGCCAATGCACAAGATGGTTTTTAAGCTGTATCTAAACAGGAATAGTCGAGAGATGAAGTAATTATCCAGATAATTCAAGCCCCAAAATAAGAATGCTCCCATATCATATCTTCAATTTTCTGGATATTTCAGTTGAGGGGATGTTTTGATTAAAATCATCTGGGTAACTGCCTGAGTTTTCCACTTCACTTTGTACATATAAACACAGCTGTTGTATGATTGACAACTTTTTTAATAGCTCCCTTTTGAAAATATCCATTTTTCAAGATCATACTTCTTGCTTAGGATTGTGTACTTCAGCTCACTCTTGGGATCCTTGGCTGATATGTGCTGCCTTCCAATGAGAATGGCTGGGTAACATGTTGGTTCTACTGTTCTCAGTGCTGAAACTTCTTTCTGAATCTAGTGATATTTCTAGCTAGCCTCTAGAACACATAGAGCAATAGGCCAGCCAGTGCAACCCAATCCTGTACATAACTAATGCTTGTCTCCACCTGTGTCTGAAAATCACAAGTTGCATGGCAAATATTTCCATGTTTAGAAAAATTTCAATTTGACCATCCCATCAGTTCCAGATGGTACCTGTTTCTGAGGAACCTCTATTTACTGCCAAAGTGGAACCTCAGCCAAAGCATTTTAATTCCATTTCCAAACTCATCTGCATCATATGACAATCAGTATGAATACCTATTGAGCTGCCGCTTGAATCAGGTAAGGATGCTCCTTGTGGGGAAGAGAGACAATGCAGAGACACTCAGCTGGGAGGCTCCTGAGACCCCACGTTTTGCATCAGAATGAAGGCAGCCCAAGAAGAACTGTGAAATTGTATGGTTGAGATTTGTGTAGAAAGATTTGGTTCTCCAAGGCCTCTCTCTTTTCTCAGTCTCTTCCAAGCAATTTGAAATGCTCACAAGACGGTTGGACGAAAGCATGGGGACCATGAACCTCTTGGTGACAGGTTCTTAGACATGTGTGAATTTGTTTTCCCCTCTTGTTGTTGGGTTTAAAGCATTTTAAGTTCTTCTGGCAAAACAGACACTGTCACTTCAAGTGTATTGTCTTGCAAAACCACATGTTTTAGAAATCTAATGTAAAATGAAAATTCAGAAGTATCTGTTATGTGAACATAGGTGCATCTTAAATAAGGGCTTGTTTTTGAGGATTGAGAGCCATTTCGTTAATCTGTTACACACTTTAGTACAGAGGCTGAGAGCATAAGGTCTGGGGCAGATGGTTTGGTTTCAGATTCTGACTCTACAAGTCTTAGCTCAGTAATCTTAAATTCTGCAAACCTCAGTTTGATTATCTGTAAAATGGGATGATCTTAATTATGCTTACCTGATAGGATTGCTTTGAAGATTAAAATGCCTAGTATCATCTCTGACATTGAGTGAGCACTGCATGTTAGCTGCTGTTCATTCCTATATTCCTTTCAGTCTGCAGACATTTGTTAAAACAGTCACCATACGGCAAGCACTGGGATGCCAGGTCGCAGAGATGCATAGGTGATGAGGGGCAAATGGCTCAGAGAATTCACTGTGATAGATGTGGTGAATGGGGGGTAGATGGTGCAGGGATTCTTTAGACATTACCCTTTCTTGTCCTTTCTCACATAGTTGAGGGCTTTCCTTCAACTCTGCCGAGAGTTGGATTAGGTGACCCTCAAGTACAGAAGTTCAAAACAATCCATTTACTCTTTAGAATCTTTGGTTTTTGAGAACTGATAGGACTTGAACTGTTTAAGGGAAATCCATTTCTAGAAAATGCTTCTTTGCAAATGTACTTTTGTTACAATTTATGAGAAAGAAAATAGTCAGTAGGTGCCAAGGATTCCATCTTAATTTTCACTGTGTAGAGAGATGGGCAGGGCATTCTCTGAGCCACAGGAAGGGGGATGCTAAGATGAAGTGGAGCTATTGAGCATGGTATTTGGAGGTCTTCTCATCCAGCAGGAACCCAAGCAGTGGAGCAGTTTGGTCACCATAATGGGAGTAAGAGATGAGTGCATTAGGTCAGCCTGTAGAGAAACAGCGGAGGCTTTGTCCTGAAGATTTAAGATTATACCAGCTGCTTCCTAAAGCTCAACAGTCACTTGGAATTTCTTGGTGGCTTGATGAACCAGATACAGAATTTGAAAATGCAATGGTTTTCCATGTTTTAGAATACATCATAGAGCAATTGGATGAACACCTGTTTGTAGATATCCTTTCTCCCTCTACTAATTGCTGAGATTTTCCTGCTCTCTGAGGGCTAGCTTGCTTGCTAGCCCTTTGACCTTTCAGTTTGATGACCTTCAACTCATGTATGAGAAGCCAGACTAAAAGGGCTCTATTGTGCAACACATTCGAAATTGCTTTGACAGTTTCGCTCAAATTTAACTCTCCAAATTTTTAGTAAATCCTAGGAGACTTGGTTATCAGCTCAAGGCTTTTATTGTTAGATTTTTAAAAAGCCCAAGTATAAATTATCTTTTAATGAAGATCAGCAACCTCCTTTTGTTGAAGATGATACTTGTCTATCACAAGATAAATAATAGTTTTAATTATTACTGTGGCATGGGAAGCTACTTTTTAAAAAGTATTTCATTCTAAATGTATGACAGACTAAATTAGTATTTAGGAAGTACTGAAAGGAATTCTTTGTTAAGTTAACATTTTTATCTTCCATCCTGACTTTCTTTTTTTAATTGAATGTTATTATTTTGGACCTCACAATATTTGCTGTGGGTAAAATAATAATAACTCATTAGATTCACTGCCTCTGCATGAGATCAATAACAAAATTTCCGTTACTTATTTTCCCCAAAGGCCTTTAGACACTGCACTTGCAGCATGGTATAAAGGAAAGGAATTTTATAATGATTTACTTTATAAAGATTTTTACCTCTGATATATATCTGGCAAAGCCCCACTAGAATTTCATTGTGATAATAATAATTATAAAACAAAAATGTCAAGGAATTGTTTCATTGTGATCTGCAATTTGACTGTACGTGAAACCTAAGAAATACAAGACATGCAAAGACTAACAGTGTTTAGACACAGCTTTGTTTGAACAGAATTTATCAACGTGATTGTGTTATAATCATTTTTAATGGAAACCCACAAATGAAGATGAACATGTTTGTTCACTGATTGACTAGCTGATGTCTCTTTCTCACTCTCTGGTCACCTTAGTAAAATGCATTTTTCCATTTGCTTCTAATACAGCTGGACATGGTTCATGATATTCTTGCTGTGAGCTTTCTATTTCACATATTTCAGTATGGAGCCCAGTTGAGGGAACTGAAAGACAAACAAATTTTTAAAAGTTTCTCACTTTAAGGGACTTGCAAATACGAATCCTATAGCTAGCAAGCAAGCTGGCCCTCAACATGGGCAAAAATTATGAACTTTTTGGGGGGACATGGTAGCATTTAAAAGGAATGGACATTGTATGTCAATAATTAATGGAAAGTTAAATGCAGAGGAAGAGATTTAAATATTCTGTCTCAGAAAAATCTGTAATGTCCCATAGATTTTAGATTAAATGGATTAGATTAGAATAATTGCAGAGGACATTATTCCTTCATTGAGCAGATTATAACCAATTAAGTCATCATTC
The DNA here is from genome assembly GCF_000164805.1 of Carlito syrichta. Lineage (NCBI taxonomy): Eukaryota > Metazoa > Chordata > Mammalia > Primates > Tarsiidae > Carlito > Carlito syrichta. Next base: position 100,719 of record NW_007249396.1, on the reverse strand, counting down.
TGAGCCCTTGTTAAAGAAATATCTCCTATTATCAATTATTACAGCAAAGTGTCAGAGGAAAGAGGGTGTGCATTTTTCGGTCAGTTGCTTGCTCTCCAGAAATTCCATATGTATATGGAACATACACAGAGAATGTGGACAGGGAATGATGTATGTCACATGTGTAAATATTTGTGACACACACGCTGTGAGTTGTTTGAAGTCTGGGTCTTCTGACGGCAGGCATTCCATGTCTTTTGAGGGACTTGTAGGCTGAATGCAAATGGTGAAGTTTGCAATGTTCTTCTAACACTTAAAGTCAAATGAAGTAAACCTTTCCGATACCTTGTGAGGTCACTGGGAGGTTACTTTGCAGTCAGGGATCCCCAGGGTCTGCCGGGTTGAAAGACATGACTTTCCTGTTGTCAAACATGGCACCTTCCCAGCAGCTGCACACAAAAGAGCCTGGGAAGAAATCAGCTGGGTTTGCATGCACTTAATGTTGTATATAATTCCGGTGTTAAATGTATTGGAAGGCTGAGCGTAATGTAAAAACACAGAGTAAAAATGAGGCTCCGTGTGTCAGCTTTATGGCACATTTAGAAGGAGTTGAAGGTTTTCAGGATGTCTGTCTGGTGGAGGAGCAGCAGTGCTGCAGGCCCCTGAGTGAGGAGTGAAAGTTGGCGTCTAATCTGCACTGATGCTCCTCTCAGACTTGTCAGTGCGATGCCTGAGGGTGGAAGCACAGGTGTTGTTTGCCCCCAGGAACTCCATTTTCCCACTCCTTTGTGACCTTGTTGTGTAGAGCTTTGGGGCTTTGACCAGCAAAGTGAAGCTTGCATACATTCTAGGATGTTCTTTATCCAGGATTTAGGTGAGATTAAATCAATGTGGGGATCAGGCAGCATCCAGGTCTTTACAGGATGTTGAATGGCTGAAAACTTCTTTGTTCTGTTGCTTTGATAATACATAAGGGCTGGGTGTGTGTGGATGCAGATATTTAGAGAAGAGAAAAGAAAAACAGGAAGTATAAAAGAAAGCAGAGACAGAGTTATTCTTCTTGCCTTTTTTTTTTTTTGCCTTTAGTTTGTTCGTTCATGAGTCTATTCAAGTATGCATTGAGTATCTGCTGCAAAACAGGCATTGTGCCAGGCAGTAAATATAGTAAATTGCTTAAGAGCTTAGGATGGAATCTAACCAACTTTAGCGTGAATACTTCCTCTACACATACCAACTGTGTGACTTTGGACAAATCACTTAACCTCTCTGTGTCTCAGTTTTTTCATCTGTAAAATACAATAACAGAAACATCCATGTGTCCATCATTAGAGGTGTGGTTAAGCATTTGACAGTTCAACCACAGAATGGAATACTATGCAACTGCAAATAAGTATGAGTTAGCGCTTTCTCTTAAGACCTCCAAGGTAAGAAAAACGTCAAAGTGTGGAGCAGTCTGTGTAATATTTTACCCTCTCTCTATATAAAAGAATCTTAATTATACATAAAGAAACTCTGGCTTATACAGCACATAAGACAATAATCATAATGATAATTATGTGTGAAAGCAATATGAAAACTTGGCATATGCATATGGTGGATAGAAGTGGGAGGGAGACTTCACTGAGAATCTTTTAAATGTTTTTATATTTTTGAACCATATTCATATATTACCTCTCATAAATATTAGTGCAGCTTTTAAGGTTGTCATGAGTATTCAGTGAAGTAACAAAGTTCTTAGCCTAAGGCCTGGCTCAAAACAAGCACTCAGGTTATATTTTTACTCATTGTTGTGGTGGTTGTGTTGAAACAAAGTTGCTTACAAGAAATGAACTTTTCCTGTTTAGTGGAGAAGATAGATAATCACAGGATATTAGATGAGCAGTGTGGTGACAGAGGAAGGTATAAAATGCAAAGAGAACACAGATGAGCTTGTACCACATTTTTGGGGGGGAAGACAGGGAGCCTCATGGAGCTAGTAACCAGACTGTACCTTATGACATCTATTGTCCTTCTTCAACTCCTTTCTGGATTAAATAAATGTGTTCTTTAATCCAAACAGTTGTTCTTTTAATCCTAACAGTTGTTCCTTTAATCTTAACAGTTGACCCTTCCCGCATATGGGAGACACACAGTATATGTTTAATTTATAGAGACAGAGGATTTATTCAGTATTTTTCCTCAGTTGCCTGCTTTCAATCTTTTTTTCCTTCCTAGTATGTTTTTGCTCAGATTGCCTGCCTTCTGGGATTCAGGAATTGTATTAATTTAGCTTTTATTAACAATGATTTGTTCTTTCTTGCTGATTTTTATAAATATGAATCAGTATACACTTTTCTTCTTTTGAATCTGAGAAAGTACTGGCAACCTTCTTTTTGAGCACGGAGAGGAAATTTTCCACCCCAGGCACCTTTCTCTGTTTCCAGGTCTGTGGTTCCTGGCAAAGACATTGGCTTCAGGGCCTGTAGGAAGTGATTCAGGCAGAGCAGACAGAGTTGACTGTGCATGGAAGGGAGTGCTGGTCCCCCTTAGGCACTTTGGGCTGCGGTTGTCATCCTCAGAGGGCACTAGAGGGCGCCCACTTTCGTGGCCAACTGGTTATGTGTTTGTAGTGACTGCCAAAGCAAAGGTAGATTTTGGTCAGAAAAGAGGTAACTTCTGTTGCTCTCATCCTTAGATTCCTCCCCTGTCACTGTCCTGAAGGGCAGTGACAAGCTCACAGAGATAGGCTGTGTCTTAGTCTGCTTGAGCGGCCATAGCAATGTCCCATAGACTAGGTAGAGATTTATTTCTCACAGTTGCAGGTCCTGGAAGTCTAAGACCAATGTGTCAGCAAGGTAGGTTTCATTCCAAGGTCTCTTTCCTACAAGATGTTGGCCACCGTCTTGCCATGTGCTCATACGATCTGTTCTTTGTGAAGACTCAGAGAATGGAAGCGAATGCAAGCTCTCTGGTATCTCTTATCATAAGGGCACTAATCGTATCATGAGGGCCCCACTCTCATGACTTCATCTAACTCTGACTTTACCCCCAAAATTCCACTTCCAAATACCATCACATTGAGGGTTAGGGCTTCAACATATGACATATGTTTGGGCAACACAGACCTTTAGTCCATAATAGGTGGGATAGTCATTTGTCAGTTTTGGGGAGGGGCAGTTGCTGTGACTGAATTATGTAGACCCTCCTTTCACCCAATGTAGGTCAGCCACAGGCAGGATCTTCTGGGGGTTGTGGGTGGTTGGTAGTGGTGGGAGGTGATGGTGTTTCTTGTTCTTGGTATGGTGGCTTTTGGTGAAGGACTCTAAAGGCATTTGGATATCCAGTCAGATGTTATCAACACTGTTTTATTCATTGTTAGGTGAGGAGGGAATATACACCCCAAGACTCATTGCTTATCAAAAGAAACTCATGGCAGCTGGGCTTGGTGGCTCAGCCTGTAATCCCAGCACTTTGGGAGGCCAAAGTGAGTGGATTTCCTGAGCCTGCGGATTCAAGACCCATCCAGACAGCTTGGCGAGACTTCGTCTCTACAATAAATAAAAAATTAGCCAGGTATGGTAGCGCGCTCCTGTAGTTCCGGCTACTTGGAAGGCTAGGCGGAAGGATCGCCAGAGCCCAGCAGGTCGAGGCTGCAGTGGCCGGGAGCGTGCCACTACACTCCAGTCTGGGCGACAGAGCGAGACTCCAACTCAAAAAAAGAAAAATAAACTCATGGATCAGAAAAACAAACTTTAACGGCTTGGAGCCACTCTAGCTAACCATGTTTTTTTAGCAAGCCATAGTGACAATTTTAGCAACATGTGTCTGGCCTTTGATTGACCTTGGTAAACCAGTTTCAGGAGCATTACTGGGTTTGGTTGTCTACTCACCAAGAGAGGTACATACATCCCTGACTAAGTAGATCTGGTGCTTGAATATTGAGAATTTTCCAGTTCTACCCCAGATTTGTGGCATAGCTCCTTGTTCTACCCCAGGGCTCTGTGCAGTGGCTGTGAGTAATACATTTTTTGTATACATGTAATATAATTTACATTATAACATGTTTGCATATACTATAGGGACATTAAGAGGCCAAATGTGCTACCCATGGCCACTGAGTGATCTAACAGATGGCCATGACTAGGTTTATAGGCCCATGTCTATGAAGTGTTAGCTAAATTGGATCCAAATGAATGGACCTCCTTTGAGTGAGGTCCCTTTTGCTGTATTTTTTAAGTTTGAGCTGTCTTCTCAGATTCAGAAACACCTATCCCAGGTGAAAAAGGCTGGCCACGTTTTAGGATTCCAGGCCCTATTTCCCCATAATCAGCTAGAGCTGTTTCTTCTTTACCCTTGTTCCTTCACTTCACTAGATCCCCAAAATGCTGTTTGACCTGAGCCAGATGAGAATTGTATAGATTTCCATAGCTAGCAGCTTTTCTGGAGACTTTAAAAGTGTAACTGAAAAAGAGAAACGACAACCTGGTATTAAGCTGGTATTAGGTATTTTCCTTTAAAGGTAACAACAACAACAAAAGACAGTTGAATAGTCTGAGCTCTGTTCTGGTTTAGCATCAAAAGCCTGCATTCATCAGGGTTGTAATGGAAGTACAGTCCTACCTTCTCCAAAGAGTGGAGACATTTAAAATGCGCATTCCACCCAGGGGTGGAGAAAAGAAACAAAAGGAACCACATCCAAAAATGCATCCATATGCAGCTGCCCAATCCCAACATTCATGGCAAGGAACATTGATTACAGTAAATGACAGACTCTTCCCCAAAACCATTTTCAGTGGAGTCTAAGGAAAATCATTCTTTTTTTCCTTCTATATAAGATGGACTTTTATACATAATTTGTGTTGGGGGAAAAGTGGAAAGTCAAGTGTGTTTGTTAAAAGAAATCTGGCAAAGTATTTAGATCACTCAATTTTGGAACAGTAAGCCAGTGGGGGCAGAACAGGTGCCCTTGAAAGGAAGATGCTGCTAGATTAGAAGCACCTGATGAATCATGGCACTGGAGGAGGTGCTGAGTGGGTCAGATGATTAAGGGAAGGAGGCTGGTTCTGCCTCCAGGGAGCTTCTGGTCTAACAGGGAACAGAGAGATTGTCGTGAAGAGAACAGTAAGCTATGGGTATTCAGTGCAAAGGGACTCACATCTGGGCTGGACTGGGCCTGGGTGCAGCAGTATCTGACCAGGGTGTTTGTGTGAGAAATCATTAAGTCAATTGCTCTGAGAAGCTGGGAATTAATCCTAGGAGCTCCCTAGGGCAGGGAATCCTTATATTTTAATATGCTTATACACTGCCAAGTGTAATCAGAAAGCTAATTAGCTCAATTAAAAATAATCATACCTTTTAAATAACAAGAAAGAAGAAAAAGTGTCCTGATATAGACCCAAACTTAAAATAACTAGTTCTTTGGCTAGAACTAGCAAACTATATTTAATTAAAAGTCAGAGATCTATTTGGCCCCCATTAAGGGTTCCCAAAGCAGAAAAACATGTGAAAAGTGGGCTTCCCTGCAGTTATCTCTGAATGGGCTTATCAAAGATGATGGGATCTCAACCTGTCGACAGTGCTTAGTTATAGACCCTGGGAAGATCTGAGGTTTTGGAGCCCTGGAATTGGAGGTTTTCACATAACCCTCCTGATTACTTTTTAACACCTTTTGAAGAGTTCAATGATTAAAATATGTTTCACTTCAGAAAACTTCAGAACAAGCTGTAAAAACTAATTTGCAATTCTCCTTTTCTCTATATCTATGCTGAATATGGTGTTTAATTACTCCATAATAGCTTTTTGTTCTGGTGATTTGTTACAAAAATAGACAAGCCCTTTATCATCATTGAACACCAGGATTAGTATTTCTTTGTAAAAATTAAGAATAATTTAAATATCCTGGAATGTTTGAAAAAAATGGCCAATAGCTTTTGCTTTTAGGTATGACATTTTAAATACAATGTCCTGATATTTACAATAAATGGATTCTTCCAAATGGAATATATTTAAAGAGAAGTCAAGGCACTGAAATGCTCATCTTTTAAAATCACTTAACAGCTATTTAAGACAAGATTCTGGTGGAATGCCAAATTATACCCCATATTCCCCAGGAGGATGGAATTGCTGACATTTTTGTTTCACATTATTTCTGAAATATGTTTAATTTTTATCATGTTTATTTTAGTAGATCCTAGAGTCTGGCTATTCAGGTGTAGATATTTTAGCATAAAGGGGGAGCACTTTTACCTGAAATTCTCACCAGGCTGAATTATGAGATTATTTGTTGGAGAGAATAGAAAGTGAGCCACCGAGGATAAAAGAGATACGATTGTCTTCTCTGTTTCCTCTTTGTCTGTCCTCTTGATACTGGGCTCCCAGTTTGATCCTAGTAATAACATCTACTTTCCCACTGTAAACATGGCCAAACTGTACTTTAAGGAAATTCTTCAGAAATAGCCCTATTTGCAGGAGGAAGGGCAACTGACTCACAGCTTGGTTGAATTAGTTTTAAATAAGCTTGTGTGCCCAGGTCTTGATTTAGGTGTTGTAGAAACGTGAAGTAATGCCTGTCACAGAGCATTAGCTTTTATATTGTGGTTAGAATTTAAATTTATGGGTGTATTACAACAGATTTTTTTTTTTCACTAAGCAGGTGAGTTGAGAAAAGATTGGCAGTTGTTTTTAGTTAAAACAAAAGAGAAAGGTCTAGAATTTGGGAAAGGGAAAGGGGGAATGATTTTTAAAACTGGGAATGTAAAGTATTACTTAATCAATGTAGAACTCAGAACAAGAAGCTTTACCCTGGATTTAAGCAAATGCTTTATAGTAATTATATAATTTGGATTTTCTATGTAGTCCAAGTAATCTTAGAAACACTTATCTCCATGCTTATGTGACACAAGGACTCATTTTCTGTCATGTATATACATTTTTAACTGAATTCTAACTTTTTTTTTCAAATCAGGGTTTCACTCTGGAGTGAAGAGGCTAGAATGCAGTGGCAGGATCGTGACTCATCACAACCTTGAATTCCTGGGCTCAAGTGATCCTCCCGTCTCAGTCTCAGCCTCCCAAGTAGCTAGAATTACAGGCACACCACCATGCCTGGCTAATTTACTTATCTATTTATTTATTTATTTATTTATCTTTCTTTTGTATAGATGTGACGAGCCACTATTTAGTTCAGCCTCATCATTTAAGACATGAGGAAAATGAGGCTCCGGAAGTCTATACAACTGAATTTGCGTCACAGAGCCCAGTAGTGAGCAAGCTGGGACTAGAAATGTAGGCTGTCCATCAGACCTTGCTGACTCCCGGAACAAAGTTATGAGGCAGGTCTTGTGCCTGGTTGGTCACCTTCCCATGGATCCACTTGCCTCTGCCAATGCCTACATCTTTTTCTGGAATTGACTTAAAGCACAGCTATGAACATTTCACCTTTCTACTTAGACGTCTTCATGGCTCCCCATGACATGAATTTAAAATATATATAATACTTTAAAAATAGAAAATAAAGTCCCAACTTTTCTTAACAACATATTCAAAGTTCTTCTGTTTCTGTAATCGTTCCTGTTCTAACTTTCCTCTTTATTCTCTTCTCTCCTAAGAACACTAGTATGCTCCATCCATCCAGAGATTTTCTGTATTTCCACACCCCCACGTTTTCCTCTGCTTCTATTTTTAGTGTTCCTCCTCTGTGAAGCTTACTGAATTAATTGCTGTGGTCGCTATGCACTCCTACAACAGTTAGCTTGCTGATAACTTTGATAAAGTACTTATTCTTTTTCTTATGTTAAATTTGTGTGTGTGTGTGTGTGTGTGTGTGTGTGCCCCGTGTGCCCACTTTCTTTAGTGGGGGTGGGGGATGGTACTGGCCTGTTTATATGTACCGCCTCTTTCTAATAGTCACTCAGTAAATACTTCTAGAGTTGAAACTAGTCTTGCTTATATTATCAAGAACTGTTCCCTATACTAGCTTCAGAAGCTAGATTTCAACTGAAAGTTGATATATGAGCAGTCTTTTTGTACGTATATCTTCATTGTAACTCTTTTCCTGGAACTTCTGGAGCAGACAGTTTTCGCCTAGAAAGGCCACTCAACATGGTGAAAGCTTGCCCATTTTGAATCCAGCTCCTTCATTTACTATCACAACAACCTTGAGCAGGTTGTTAGTGTCAGTTTCCTCAGCTCTAAAATGAGATAACAGTACTCAGCTTTCAGGGATGCCATGATAATTAAATCAGAAATACATGTGTGCTTGGAATACAGCAGGCGCTCAGGAAATGGTGTTTGCTAGGAACTGTCATGTTGTGTCAGGGATCCCTTTGGTTAGGAACATACTTCAGACAGGTTAGCAAGTCCTCAGTTACCCTATTTGCTATTTGAGGATACCTGTTGGGTTGATGAGAGTAAATGCTGGCTGAAACCTCCAGAAAGTTGTCAAATGGGTGGATGATTACTCCCGTGGACGGGTGATTTGGTAACGTCCAAAATGGCCAAAAGAAGCTCTTTGCAAATCCTGAGTCAAAGAGCAGGGATTTTGCTCAGGGAACAACCCAGGGCAACCTAGGGAAACGGCAGCCTCCTGAGGGGTGCCTGGTGAGGTACATAACACTGTGGAACAGCCTTCTCTCTAACGTGGTTTTTATCAGGTAAGAACTGGTTAAGATAAACTCTTATCGCATCTGTAAGGGAAAAAGAAGGAGAAGGATGCCCACCCATCCCTCCAACCATTCGGCCTTCCGTCATTAACTGAGTCTTGATATTGTAACATATTTGCTTAAAACGTGAATGTATTAGAAGGGCAGGCCTTCAGCTGATTATCTATATGGAAGTATTATAGGTCTTTGTTTTAACCTAGGAGGGGAGCCACCTACTCATCTTCAGAGTCACTCTCAATGTCTATTCTTCTTTGAACACATCATGCAGCTCTTAACGAGGGTTGGGGAAGGCTGGAATCGTATGAATATGAGGCTGGGAACACCACCCTTTTTTCCCTTAGCCTCCTTCCATATAAGAAGAGGTCTCTTTGATGCTGTTGGCAATTAAATGAATGAGAACTGAGGATTCCATGGGGCCAACAAGGGCAGACAGAATCAACTTAGAGTATTGGGGTTCTTTCTCTGTGGCCCAGTGCTTTCTTGCAATTTGTACTTGCAATCCCATCTTAGACTGGGTCATTTTATAGAAATACTTGTTTTCTTTTGACCAAAATCGACTATTTGGTTAAACTGGCTGTTTTTACCGTGCAGTCACTGACCTGGTCACTGGTCCTCATTGCCTGACCATCCTATGGTTTGATTGTGAATAAACAGTGTATTGTCTATTGCTGTGGTAACAAATTATCCCAAACTTAGCGGCTTAACCAATACAAATTACAGGTCTGGTTAGGTCAGAAGTCCAATATGGGTCTCACTGGGCAAAAATCAAGGAGTGGACCGGGCTGTGTTCCTCCTGGAGGCCCTAGGGGAAAAATCCATTTCCTTGCCTAGTCCAACTTCTAAAGGACACCTGTGTCTTTTGACTTGTGGCTTCCTTTCTCCATCTTCAAAGTCAGCAACATAGCATCTCTCTGACCCTTCTTTCATCATTATAACTCTCTGGGGAAAGATTCTCTAATTTTAGGGATTCATGGGATTAGGTTAGGACCATCTGGATAATCCAGGGAAATCTCCCCAGCTCAAAGTTTTTAAAAAGACATCTGCAAAGCCTTATTTTCCATGTAAAGTGACATATTCATAGGTTCCAGGGATTAGAACATGGGCTTCTTTGGAGGATCATTATTCTTCCCACCATAGCTAGAGGTAGAGAGGGTCTTAGAGCCCCCTGGACATCCTTTGAAGCCATCTGGCTGGTTTCCTAGGAGTTTCTAGCTGGGAGATGATTAAGACACCTTTAAACCTCTTTATCAGAGAGGCCTACAGATTTTTGGGGGTCTGCAATGACATTTCCATCACAATTCCCTTAACTTTCTAAATCACACCATGTGGGCTTTCTAAGCTACCCAGTTGCTTATTGACTACCAGGCCTGGAATATAATGGGAGCAGTGGGAGGAGAGTAGAAAATGAGGGATTTGATTATCTAGGCCCTAAAAAACATCCATCTAGAAATAGCCATATTACAGCCAGTTCTATTGAAACTCTAAGTCAGGTACATTTTGTAACAACTGCTGTAGTTTGAAGACATCTCAAGCCACAAACTGGCTCCAGAAATGAGCTTTGTTCTTTACAACACACTTGCCCAAAACATAGGCACTTTAAAATAACTTGATAGTCTGTAACTGAGGAACATTCTAGATGGCAGAGATAGTGATATAGTCATCTACGGATACACCCAGTCCTGAACAGGATGCATGGCCCATCTTAAATGTTAGAACAAGCATAGTACTTGGTTCACTCTCTTATTTATGAGTACATGGAGGAATTGGATCTACTGTGACAGGATATGGAATTAAGCACTGTGCTTCCCTTCCCGGCTCATTGTGTGCCCAGAAGAGATTGAGAGCCCTGAGATGTTTTGTCTCTGCTTTCATAATGCACAGAATGGAGACAATTAAGTCAATGGAACTGGCTTCTATTTTAGTTTCTTTTTATTTTTTTATTTGTAAAAGCAGCTTTATTCAAATAACCAGAACAGAAAACAATCCAAATGTTAATCACCAGGAAAATATATAAACAAATTGTGGTATATTTATACAACAGAATGTTTTTCAACAATAAAAATGAATTAAGTATTGATGAACAATATGGATGAATCCTATTGCTTTTGACTGAGTTGTGTACCTCCAAAATTCATAAGTTGACTCCCAAACCCCAGTGTGATTGTATTTGGAGCCAAAGCTTTTAGGAGGTAATTAAGGTAAAGTGAAGTCATCAGAGTGGAGTCCTAATTCTGTAGAATTTGTCAACTTGATAAGAAGAGGAAGGGAGTAAAGTCTTTCTTCCTGCACACAGAGGAAAAAGCATGTGAGAAGCAGTAAGGCAGCCATTTACAACCCAACAGGAGAACCTTCAACAGACACTGACACTGTTGACACCTTGTCTTGCAATGTCCAGCCTCCAGAACTGTGAGAAAATAAATTTCTGTTGTTTAGGCCACCCAGTCTATGGTATTTTGTTATGGCACCCTGAACTAACTAAAACACTCATAAACATTACGCTGCAAAAAGAAATCAGACTCAAATTCTTGCATACTGTATTAATCTCATCACAAGAAATTAAAGAACAGGCAAAAACTAATCCATAGTCAAAGAAATCAGAACAGGTGGGGAGTAAGGGATTCATTTGATATTGATGTAAGAAAACTTTCTGGGGCAGTGGATATATTTTATATCTTGATGCATACACTTATTAAAACATACAATTATACTCTTCATATCTGTGCATTTCACAGCACATTTTACTTCTAAAGAATAAAAGTAGTTTTCATATGTAAGAAATTATGGATGCATAACGTTACATCATAATCAGGTATTTTAGTTTCAAAAGTGGAGGCAGGAATGTAAAAGTGCTTAGTTTGAGAAGAAAGGATGCTAGTTTATATATACATATTTTAAAAATTATTCTAACCTTCTATTCCCATAGCACACAGCAAGGAGTAGTGTTTGTGGAATGAAATAATGACAGTATAGCTCTGTTCTTATTAAGGGAATTAGCTTTGGGATCTGGCAGATCCTAGTTTGAATTATGGCTGTGCCACTTGCCAGCACTGTGACTCTGGCCACATTACCTCATCTCCAAATTGTCTCTCTTAACTCCAAAAAGTGAGAGTGAAAGGGCCTGTTGACACAATTCTTTGGGCATTGGCTAGGTAAAGAAGCAACCAGACAGGTTGGTGGAGGTCTCTGCTTTCCCACTCAATGATAACATCTTGATCACTGGAGCCTGCCCCATCTGAGGTTCATGTCTATATTTTCTCTCTTGGGGGACAGATGTATCTCTGAATTTTTAAAATAAAGTTTTAGCTGAGCCAGAGATTTAGAACGCAGAGGCTCTGTTCTCCATGCCCTGGATGTATGGTTAAACAAGGAACCTAAGGAAGGAAAAGCGAAAAGCCTCCTAAACAGTGCAGAGTTTACAAATGTGGGCTGAAGGGGAAACCCTCACAGATTTCACTTAGAGCCCCTTCTAGATGAAATCCCTTTGAGAAGAAGTTTTCTTTCTGTGAATAGTGGTCTATCATCTCAGTCTGATCTTTAACCATTTTCAAAAGGCAACCCTTTTGATCATGAGTCTTAAAGCGTTCATTCGAAGTTTTCTGGGCCTGCTTTATTTGGGAAACATTTGTGCCTTGTAAAGACTTGGGGCATGTCAGTATTTAAAAGGCTGTGCGGACCATCTTCCATGCTAGTCCAAAGAACCAATTGTCAGAGGGCAGAAAACAAGGAACCTTTTGTGTATCCATAATTACAGAGCAGCAGGCATTTTATAACTGCTGAGTGGACTTCGAAGTTAATTACCATTGAGAAGTCTGAATGAAATAATCCTACAAAACCTTGAGAATCAAGGAACTTTCAAGGATTTATTTATTTTTAAAGATGGAGTACTAGATTTTAAAGTACTTTAAAGATCAGTATCAGACCAGTACTATCCAACAGAAATATAAAGTTTATAGTACCATGTTCAAAAAAAATTTTTTTAAACCATACAGGTGAAATTCATTTTAATGATAATATTTAATTTCACCTAGCTCATCTAGAATATAACTTCAACATGTAATTCAATACAACTATTAGTGAGCTATTTTACTTTTTTTCCTGACCAAACCAGTGAAATTCAGAGTCTGTTTTCACTTAGAGTACATCCCAATTCCAACTCACCAGTTTTCTTTTTCTTTTTCTTTCTTTCTTTTTTTTTTCTGAGTCAGAGTCTCACTCTGTTACCCAAGCTGGAGTGCAGCTGCATGCTTATGGCCACTGCAGCCTCAACCGGCTGGGCTCAGGCGATCCTTCTGCCTCAGCCTTCCAAATTACCCACCACACCTAAGTAATTTTTTCTTGATTTATTGTAGAGATGAAGTCTTTCCAAGTTGCTCAGGTTGGTCTCAAAGCCCTGGGCTCAGGCAGTCCTCTCATCTCTGCCTCCCAAAGTGCTAGAATTACAATTGTGAACCACCACATCCGGCTTGACTCACCAATTTTCAAGTGCTGAGTAGGCACACGCAGCTGGGACAGTAGGCACACATGGCAGGGGCTACCATAATGGACACACAGGCGTAGAAAGAGGCACCCCTTGAGGTGTAAGCTCTTGAGGAGAGGGGATGTTATCTTTCATCTGGACGTAGATTTTTTTTTTTTTTTTTTTTAGCTGTGATGTCTAGCATCTGAGTGTGGTTCTTTAGATGTGTTCATAAGATGAAGAGCTAGATGTAGTTGTTGTAAGAGATTGGCTTGCCTAGCTATGACTCAGAGAGGCAAGGCTTATCATTGCTAATTGTTATAAGTATAGTAACAGCACAGGACTTCACGTACCATACGATTCACTCATTTAAAGTGTACAGTTCAATGGCTTTGAGTATGTTCAGAGTTGCGTATCATCATATCATCTATTTTAGAATGTTTTCATTCCCCCCAAAACTCCAGCACACCGTTAACTGTCACCCCCTCATAACCTTCAGCTCCAGGCAAACATTAATCTATTTTCTGTCTCTAGATTTGCCTATTCTGAACATATATAAATGGAAGCATACAATAGGTGGTCCTTTGTGATTGATTTCTTTCACTTAGCATAATGTTTTCAAGGTCCATCCATATTGCAATATGTATTAGTGCCTCATTTCTTTTTATTGCCAAATAATATTCCATTATATGAATATGCCTCATTTTATTTACCCACCCATCAGTTGATGGGCATTTGGGTTGCTTCTACTTTTTGCCTGTTATGAATAATGCTACTATGAACTCTGTGTCAAGTCTTTGTGTGGACATGTTTCCACTTCTTTTGGGTATATACCTACTTAATCATTTGACAACCCATTTGGGTATATAGCTACTTAACCGTTTGACAATCTGCCAGACTGTTTTCCTATCTGTACAACATTTTACATTCCTATCATCAGTGTATAAGGGTTCCAGTTTCTCTGCATAATTACCAGCATTTTATTTCTGTTGTTTATATTATAGCCATCTTAGCCCATTTGTGCTACTATAACTATATTCCTAAAACTGGGTAATTTATGAAGATCAGAGATTTATTCTCCCACGATTCTTGAAGCTGAGAAGTTCAGGATCAAGGCTCCAGTAGGTTTGATTATTTAGTGAGGGCTGCTCTGTTCTTAAGATAGTGCCTTATTGTTGGATTCTCTGGAGGGGAGGAATTCTGTGCCAACCATGATGCTTGAAGAAATTGATATGGTATATAAGGCATGACCAAGATTTTTTTAAGCTCTGTAAAATACTGGAATCCCTTTTTTTCCAGGGAGCTCCTGGCAAGCCAGTCACACAAATCCTTCAGAGAAATGAAATTTACATTTTGTGATTGTGCTAAGCCAGTGAATAATATCATACAGGTTTAAAGGCATCTTAAACTGCCAAATGAACTTTCCCTTCCTTTTTGAAAAGGCAGTCAGCGGAGTATGGTCTGTAGTAACCACATTTACTGCTTGCTGGTTCTTCTTCACAAGAATGACAATGTTTCAGGTTGTGGTCCTCCCGGTGTGCTGCCTCAGAGGTTGTTTGTAAGGTGTTCTCAGCGTTCCCTCTCTTAAATAACTGGCTTCACTGTGGAAGAGCCCAGTCTAATATGTGGTCCTGCCATGCACAGTCATGATATGGAATGATGGAGAGAGAGGAGCCACACTAGCTACCTGACTGTGAGTGGGTGCCTTTAGAAAATGTGCTACTCCCCTGAAGAAAGACCAGTGCCCTGAAAGATTCATGAAGTACTTACAGTTCACATTTAATTACTTGCTTTCAAGTGCTTCTGAAAAATACTCGCACTGATGTGATATAGAGTGTGGTTTTAATGTTTGTTCACAGGGTGAACATTGATCCTGCTTCCAGAGAAACAACTATGACTAGGAGAAAATGAATGCTCTGTTTCTGGAGATGTTTTCTCATATTTTTTCCTGGGCTGCATCGTTCTGTGCTGTGGGCTGGTGGGTAGGGAGTAGACTCTGTGAATGTTTTGCTGAATACCCCTAACATTTGAGTTTTGAGTTTTAGAATCCATGCAAGTATAGTTGTCCCTCGATATCGCAAGGAATTGGTTCCAGGACCCTGGATTGGCAGTAGCAGGAAACTGCCAGGGGAGGAGGAAGGACACATAGCATCAATAAGGGTACATGATCTCAAACAAGGCGAAGTGGGGACCAAAGGAAGATACAAAGTTTACCTGTAAAATGACCACTTCTCTACCTAGTCCTGATTTGTAACCCACATCTTTAAAATAAATAAATATAAAATGTTTTTTAAAAAACATATCCCATACAACTGGAAAAAACAAAACAAAAAATAGTGTGCTATTTGCATATAACCTATGCACAACCTCCTATATACAGTTACTTTAAATCATCTCTAGATTACTTATGACACCTAATGCAATATAAATATTGTTTTTAAATTTGTATTTTTTTCATTGTAGCATTGTTATCCTAGTGCTTTGGGAGGCTGAGGTGAGTAGATTGCCTGAGCCTGTGGGTTTGAGACCCACCCGGGCAAGTTGGTGAGACCTCATCTCTACAATACATAAAAATATATATATATTTTCAATCAATGGTTGGTTGAATCTAAGGGTACAGAACCTGGGGAAATGGAGGACTGGCTTTATGCTTTATTCATTAAATAAGCACAGTTGCCAAGGTGACTAAGAATTTTGTTGATCTTAATGATAACTTCATACTTAATTTTTTACAGATCTGTTCAATTACCTGCTTTTCTTAAGTGACTTCTATGTGCCAGACACGGTGTGAAGTCTTTTTTTCTTTCTTTCTTTCTTTCTTTTCTTTTTTTGAGTTGGAGTCTTACTCTTGTCACCCAGGCCGGAGTGCAGTGGCATGCTCACTGCCACCGCAGCCTCAACCTGCTGGGCTTAGGTGGATCCTTCCGCCTCAGCCTTCCAGGTAGCTGGGACTACAGACTCATGCAACTGTGCTTGGCTTGTTTTTGTTTGTTTGTTTGTTTGTTTTGTTTTGTTTTTGTGATTTACTGTAGAGATGATGTCTCACCAAGTTGCCCAGGCTGGTCTTGAACCCCTGGGTTCAGGCAATCCTCTCGCCTCAGCCTCCCAAAGTGCTGGGATTACAGGCTGAGCCACCCTGCCCAGCCTGTGTGAAGTCTTTATGAGCTTGATCTCCTGTAATCTTTACAACAGCCCAATTCTTCCTTATCCCAGTGTATCAGATGGAGACTCTGAGGTTTAGAGCGGATATCCAAATTTCCCAGTAGCAGGAGCCAGGATTCAAACACAAGCCCTCTGCCTCCAGAGCCCACACATGTATTTCCTGCCCTGCATTACCTCTTACGTGGCTCTTTCCCCTTCCACCACCTCTCACACTCTTTGTCATAAACCCTAGTGGGAGGGCAGCTGGATCAGGGCAGCTACATAGGTCTTTGTAGCTCTGCCGTATATCCTTGTACTGTTTTCCCTTTCCTTACTCTCTTCTTGGAATCCTCCTCTTTTAATCCAGCTTTACACACTTTCCCCTTGTCCTTATCATACCTTAGCCATTGCCACAAACCTGCTAAAACAGTTGCATTTTTTAAATAGAGAATTTTTATAGTTTTTTTTTTTAAGTAAATGTACATCTAGGCAGTTTCTATAATGGGACCCCAAAGCCACAGTTAGTAAAGTTACAGAAGAATGTGGTTGGGTTATAGAAACATGAGGATTATGATATTAGAAGTTTTACGGGTATGACTCCTCTCCCTGAGATGTTTTAGAAGGGATGAGGCATATTTATTTGTTCATCCTTCCTTCTGCACATGCATTAATTGGGCTTTCATGGAGACAGTATGACCTAGAGGCTAAGAGTTTGGGCTCTGAAACTAGACTGCTTGGGTTGAATCTCAGCTCATTTGCTTCTCTATGACCTTTGGCAACTTTAGTTAACCATGCTATGCCCATGTTTTTTCATTTGTTAAATGAGGATAATAATAATAGCTACTTTTTAGGGTCATTGAGAGGATTAAGGCAGTCTATGTGAAGTACTTAAAATAGTGGCTGATATATAGAAAGCTCTGAAAAAGTATTAGTTATTATTAATAATATGTGCCTATCATGCTCTAATATTTTATCCTGGGCTTTGTTTTCAGCTTAGATGAAGAGAAAGCAAGTAACAGGGGTATATTAGTGCACCAAGGAGATGTGCAGGTAATTTAGAAGCATATAGCAGAGGATCCTCATGAAAGATACTGGTAATGTTCATTACGGAATTTTAGAACTGGAAGAGATTACAGATATTTTCTTATTGCCCCCCTTTGAAACCCATAGTACTTAAGCGGTTTGTCCAAGTTTATTCAGGTCATGATTTGTAGTAGAACCAGGCCAGACCCGTACCCCCTGACAGGTCAAGCTAGAGTGTATCACGTTCCCAGACCTCCTCCTGGAAGACTTGGGCCCATTATGATGGTCAACAATGTTTGATTTCATGGCAGCTTCTCAGAACTCAGACTTTAATTGTCTCTGGCTCCTAGGAGGGCTCTTGATGGTAATTTGTGCCAAGCCATCAAACTAATGATGATGGTCATTGTCTTATGTTTACCTTGAAGTTGTCCATCCTGATAATGATCACCTGGCAAAGACGGAGATCTATCCTGCTGGACATTTGTAAATGTGACTTGTGAATTTTGGACACTAGGTAGCCAATCTGATTAAAACCTGGACTGAGGAATAGGTGTATGATTAAATTAATTGGTTGACTTGAAATGAAGATGAAAGAGCCTCTTTCAGGAAGTATATGTTGGGTGGGGGGATTCAAAATTGATTCAAGAAGGCAATAGAACCTTAAAGGTTTCTGATGGCTTATAATTTATCTGTAATGGGAAAATACTTTACCACTGAGATAATATCTTGGGATAAATTTGAAATTACAGGCTGTATTATGGATGTGTTTTGGATATATGTGAATTGCAGGGAATGAAATTTTTTCTGTGAATGTAATTTAGCACGGATAAGATGACGAATAAGCTATATGCAATAACAACCCACTTGATATAATGTGTATAATTTTAAACTTAAAACCATCGTGTTTTAGAATTGGAAGAGACCTTCAAGATCATCTAGTACAAATCATTTTGCAGATGGAGGAGCAGAATCCCAGAGAAAGACAGTGGTTTGGCCCATCGTGTGAACTAGAATCCAGATATTTAGACTAGTGTTTGGAGATCTTATAGAATATAGATCCATGGGCTTGCTTTTAGTATTTTGCTTGATATCCATGGGCTTGCTTTTAGTATTTTACTGATAGTGGTTTCATGCCATTGCTAATTATTTTGACAACATGATTTTTTCTGGAAGATAGGCCAACTCTTCTGCCTTTTGCATACATGGATACTTTATAAAAATACTTATGTGACTCCTAATTAATACTGTAATTAATATTCAATAATGTGAATTTAGGGAGGGAAATTGAAGCAGTGTACTTGTCAACCTTTTCTTTTATTTAGCTATTAATGTAGTTTCTTCTGATTTCTCAGTTAGCTGATTCAAAAGAATTCAGAGAAGGTCATGTATGCTGTTGTTTTTCAAAGAAAAACACTGGTTGCTAGAGGGATTGAGTTTAATACAGTTTTGTATCATAGAGATTTTAATAATGCAGTCTACAGTATTTGTACATGAATTCATTAAACCCAGATTAGTCTTATTATAATTACTCAAAAAGTAATTCAATTTAAGAGAAAACATTTTAAATGGATATAAAATACACTGTTAGCTGGGAAGCCATACTGTTCTACTTTATCAGCTCCATAAAGTACTAGCAGACTCGAACATAACTTTCATGGTATACAGAATGCAATCATAAAAAGTATTATTCCTAAATCTATTTTTTATGTTCTTTCAGTAGTTAAGAGCTTTATTCCTCTGTGCTAGGAATGAGATATACTAGGGATAGAATGTCATAAAAATGGTAGAGACTATATACTAGGGATAGAATGTCATAAAAATGGTAGGGACTTACCAGCTCATGTCTCTTGCACTGCCTTTCCAAGTCAGTGTAGGCTGATGGGTTATAAGCACACAGCCCAAGATTGATGTAGGTAGTATATTCCCTAGAAAAATGTAGCAGGAAGATACTTCAGGGCTTTTTTTCCTTATCCACAAATAAAAGACATTTGCTGAGCATTGTGTGCCTTCGGAGGTACAACGGTGACAGGCAAAGTATTGGTCTTCATTTCCAACATGATAAAAGGTGAAAGGAGGCCAGGAGCAAGGAAAACAAGAGAAACTTCCCCAGCCTACATCCAATACAAGACAAAGAAGAGAAAGGAGAGTGAAATAAAAGGCCTTCTAGCATTAAAGAATGGTTGTCGTTTTTGGCATCGGGGGCTGGAGATGAGGAGTGAGGCCTTTCGGTTAGTCCTTAAATCTATTACCAAGTCTCACCAGAGCTCTGTTCGGTTTGAGCTGCCTGAATGTGCCTGGAGGAAGCGAAAGGGTCATGGATATTGGCTGTGTGGTCACACGGCTGCCTGAGCTGTCTGGCTTTAGAGACACAGAAAACTAATCACAGTCCCTGTGTGGTGCCACTGAGGCCCAGTAGGGGCTTCAGAAGAGCTCTGGACTCTGGCCATGCTCCAGGAGAGACAGATAGGAAGGAGCTCTGCTTAAGTGGCTTGTTGTGTTCAAACTTTAATTAATAAAGCAGTGGAACCCCTTTCTTAGGCAAACTCCTCATAGAACCACACTATAGGGACCAGAGTGGTTCTCTTTAAAGTGTTGCCAACCCAGCTGCCCCCATGCAGTTCCTACCTCTTTTGACCCTCACCCGCCAGGGAATGTGTGGCTTGAGACATTGATCAAAGCCCAGGACAAGGCTGGCTGAGCCCTTAGAATGGTGGTCTTGAGAAAAAGTGACAGGTCCAGAGGAGACGGGCAATGTCAAAGGAAGGAGTAGTATCCAAAGTAAAGGTCAAGCCTTGGGTTTCTGGAACTTCTGGGTTCTAATCACATCCTCTTAGATCACTGGTGTTTGAAGGTAGGACATCACTGGATCTCTGATCTCAAAGCTAAAATATAGTTCACTCATAATGTAATAGTTGAAAATTGCTTTGGGGTTTCTTAATGGCATGCAGCTACAGGATAGTAAGAAGAAGGAATTAAAACAATCATTTTATTTTAATGAATTTTCCTCTCATGATCTCTTTGGAGTCCTAGACAAGTCACAGAGGTTTTTCAAATAGTAGACAATCAATAAATGTTGTTGAATAATAATACTATAATTTATAGGAGACTTGCCATGTACCAGTTATTGTGCCCTCTTATTTGCATTACCTCATTCAGTCTCCTTAGCAATTTATGAGGTAGCATGAACATTAGCTATTGTTACTAGCATTTTGCTGATGAAAAAACCAAGGCTTGGTGAGATTAAATAATTTGTTCTGACTTTCAGAACCTGAATTCTCTGTGACTTTGTTCTGTTGCTGATTATTATAATAACATTGACTTTCACCTATTGAACGATACCATAAACCGATCACCATGTTCTAAGTGCTTTGCATATATGCTTTTGGCTCTCCTCCTAGGAATTCTGAAAGACTAGTGTTATAATCCCCATTTTACAAACAAGGAAAAGGAGACTCAGAGAGTTTATGTGGCTAGTCTGTGAGGCTAGGATGCTGGGATACCCATGACTAAAGCCTGTATTATTTGACTACAAAGTTCATGGGCTCTGTGCTAACTAAATTATCCAACCTGATCCTCATGATATCCCTATGGTAGGGAAGATGATTATCCCTACCACCCACATTTTATAGATGAGATGCTAGCCTACAAAAGGATGAGTGTGGACCCCAGGTTTCGACTTTGTAAGGGGTTGGGACTCGATCCTGAGTTATTGGAATCCAGTGGCCATAATCATGTGGTGACACGGCACTGGAACATAGAAGGAATTAATCTTGCTCTCATTGGGAAGCCCACCTGGGTGTTCGGCTCTGGGCTGTGTCGATATTGAAAGCAGAAGTGCTTTGGGTTGCTTGTGCGCAACGAGCGGGAAGGCATTGGTGGGCCCTACTTTTCCACATAGAAATAAAAATCATTTCATTCACAGAGATTTGCAGGATGAGTGTACAGACTCAATTCTAGTTACTCTTCATGTCCACGTGTATAGCTTGCTGATTTTTGAAATCTGGTGAGGAGAGGGAGGGCAGCTCAGCTAATTGTCAAATTGACTTTGGTTAATGGTGAACCTGATTCCATTTGAGGAAGCAGTGTTCATTTCAACTGTTCCCTTCCTTGGACCTGGTTAGTTGGATCCCAGTAAAATTCACAGTGCTTTACTGTAAAAGCATTTGTACTTGAAAGAGAATTTTCCTTCTGCAGCTCAAACCACAGGAGGACTCACAAGACAGCTGTCTCCCCAGGTGAGACTTCTTAAATGGGAGTTAAGTGCATGCATTTTCAAGAAACTAAACTCCCTTCATGTATAATTTAACCTAGAAAAGAAAGCAAAATCGAGAGAGTAGTATGATTACATTGTTTGAGAACTAGTAACTTTACCTCCCTCAGTTTTATGGAAGTCATGCACAGTTTCACTGGCATATCTTTAATGCTGTGGGGTGTGGGCTAAGTGTGATATTGTAATAATAGTGAGGGTTTCTCTAACCATAGTTATGGACTGTGGATCGAAATAGTAAATTATTCCTCGCAGACAGAATGGGCAATAAGACTGCCATCTAGCCCTCCTCATAAAACAAAGCAGTAGATAAATAAAGGGGAGCCAACTCACTTAACCCGTGTGGCTCTGTGCACTGCTAATTATTAACCCAGGCACAGGAGAGGGGTTCACCCAGAGTGTAGTTAAATCATTTTTCATCGAGGTAAACACCAGCCATGTGAGTGAGTAGCACTCAAGAATGTTTTTAATCAACAACATTTGGGAATCACCCAGCCTAATTGCCATAACTTATTAATAATAATAAATAATCTAGTCTTTTTTATGGCCCCTGTCTCTGGAGGACTCAGTGCATTAAAAATCTCCAGGGTGTGAATCTTTCTGTAGCTGTGGGGGAAGGGGCAAGTATCCTTGATGTGCATTCCTAACTGAAGAAATTGGACATCAGGGCTAAGAAAGGCAAATCTGAGTTCCTTCTTTCTTATTTTCCTCTTCCCACATCTGAATCACCAACTTATACATGCCCTTTCATCTATCTATAGGACCAGAATGGCTCTAGGGAGTGGGGGTGGGGCTGGAGAACAGGCTTTCCTTTGTTCACATGAATGATTGGGATTGAGGTTTTTCTCCCTTGGGAAGTGAGCATGAGCAGAGCTTTGTCTGAAGAAGTTCATTTCCTCTGCACAAGAGTCCCTGGTCTCCTTTGGGCTCAACCTGATTGTGGCTAGAGTGGTCACTGGCAACTTCCAGCTCTGCACAAGTGTGACTTTCAATTCCTGTGATAGCAGAAAAGAAAGCCTTGAGTCTTATTTGAAGAGTGATTCTCCACAGCCCTGAATGGGATGGGAAAATGTTCGTATAATTATCTAAGTTTACTTCCCAACACCATGGCATGAGTACTAGAATATACCTAGGTCACCAACAAGGGTGCTCAGAGAGTATAGGTGATTGACCCCTGAATAATATGAGGGAGGACCCCGTCCAAAATGGAATTATTTTTAGTGGGTGGGTCTTTGTAGTACAGGCAACCCCACTAGGTAAGTGTTCTAGGAACCTATCAGCACCGGTGTACCAGCTAGTGTGGTTGGGAGAGACTACATTTGGTTTCAGTGATTTTTTTTTTTTTTACATTCTTTCAATGTGTTGCCCATTTCGTGATGGGTGATTTACGAATGCACCTGCCCACACCGTGCTGCGTGTTTAGCAGGCTTTGACCAAAAACTGCATGAGCACCGTGCCCCATCCTAAGCGACTTCAAGGGGAAACATTTTTAAATAGGTAAACAAAAGGGCAGACACACTAAAAGGCATCAAAATTGACGTGTTCATAAAACTTTTGAGCAGTGGAAAAAGCATCTTGATAGATGTATTGCATCCAGTGGAGAGTACTTTGAAGGTGACAAGTTTAAACATGTAAGAATAAATACAGGATTTTAAAAAATAAGTAAATTCAGCCAGGCTCGGTGGCTCAGCCTGTAATCCCGTGCCTTTGTGAGGCTGAGGTGAATGAATTGCCTGAGCCTGCGGGTTCGAGACCCACCTGGGCAGTGAGACCTCATCTCTACAATAAATCAAAAAATCAGCCGGGCATGGTAGCACATGCCTGTAATTCCGGCTACTTGGAAGGCTAAGGTGAAAGGATCGCCGGAGCCCAGCAGGTCAAGGCTGCGGTGACCGGGAGCGGCCACTGCACTCCAGTCTGGGTGACTCAAAAAAAAAAAGTAAATTCCAGGTTTTTTGGGTCTATCCTCGTATTTTGTGGCTGGTTAGACTAAAAGGAGAGTATCACACTCAAATTTGAGGCCCTTTGCTTTTGTGGGTGACTACTTTGGGACATGGGATGGTGAACAGAAACACCAGAATAGAGCATGGTGAGAGTATTTCTATAGCTAATATCCTCCAATGTCCACAGTTTTTTGAGGGGATGGGGTTATAATGTAGCCAAATAGCACAGAAACTACCTTCATCTCACTTAGTTCTCCTTCCATTCATTAATCATTTGAGCCTAATCCTGGGTAGCTGTTTCAGTCTGGAAAAGTAAAATTTTAAAGCAGACATTTAAGCCATTATTATACAGAGGGAAAAAAATAAATGATTTTAAAAAGAATGATTTATATCATGGGCCATAAGACATACATTTAGAGTATAAATTACAAGATAACTCATGTGCTAAATTATTGCAATATTTATCCTAGTGCTTATTAAAATTTATTTGAATAAAAAGGTGCAAAATGTAAATGAGGCTGAAAAAGTTTTTGGAAAAAATCTAAAACAGCGTACATGAATTTTGGGAATAGAAGATATGAACAGCACTCTATGCATATTTGTCTGCTAAAGGGTGAAATATACAATGGAATTGGAAGGAATAAGGTCACTAAATCCTTGCCTGAATTGCCTTCCTCCCTGTCCACTGACACTTTCCAGTGATTCAAATCAGCATTGAATTTCGAAGGAAGTGCTCCTTGTCAAAAGCTATGTAGAGGAGACTGAGGATTCTGGGCGGATGTCGAGACTGAATCCGTATTTGAAAGACTAATCTTATTTCACTGATGTTTTCAAGGTTGGAAATTTTTGTCTGTGTTCATTAGAGGGGAATGATAAATCTCTAATTTGTACCCTGCTAATAATAGTGATGAGTTTTTGTGCTTCATTAAGGTTAAATGAATCTTGTGTTGTCCTGGTTCTGCCTTTAACTCCATATGTGACCTGGGAAAAATATCTTAATTGTCTGGGACTCAGTTTCCTCATCTGTAAAATGATGGGGTTGGACCAGATATGTGCTAAGTTCTTCTAGCTCTCCTTCCCTCCCTCCTGAGTGGGAACATACTATGCCAGGCAGTTAGGACCCACAAAGGTGATTAAGACACATTACTTTTGTCCTTAGGAGCTCATGGTCTATGTAAATAACTCATTATAATATGAGCTATAATTGCAACATGCACAAATTACTCTAAGAGCACAGAAGCGGAAACAGTGAATCCCCTCTCTGTGGGGACAGACTCCACAGTGGCTGTGACATTTGAAGGCTGAGTAGGAGGCCTCCTCTAGGTGTACAGGCTGGTCAGAGGGAGGGTGGCTCGGATTGTGAATTCCAGGAAGCAAACATGTGTGAAAGTGCTATAGTTAGGGAGTTGCGCATGGTCCTTCTCACAGGCTCTGAGCAGTGACATCCCACACGTTGTTAGATCAGAATTAATATTGATGATGAATAACTAAAGTTACAGACTACTGTACAACATTTATAAGTTAGAGCAGAGTCAAGGTTGTCCTGTAATGGCACTGATATGGCCCATTTACGTCCTACTTGGCTTTCTTGAGTGTGAAAGAAGTGGTGGTGTTTTAGCCAACTCCCTGGGAATTGTGAGCCTGCCCTCAATCCATTTTAACTGTGTCATGGCCTCTGGCCTGGATGTGCCCTTGGGAGTGTGTGTATAGATGCGAATGACACTCCTCATAGAGGTCACCTGTGCCCAAGTGGAATGAAAGCTGCCATCACTGGTCTTCTCTTCTTGCAATCCATTTACCCACGAGGTGTGTGTCTCATTCACATTATTCATGGGCTTTTGTGACCTTGTAGAAGCTGATGTTTCAACTGATGACTGATAGCAAACTTAGATTTTAATGACATAGTTCTTGTTTAGTTTTAAAGATGAAAATAACTTTAGTTTTATACTTTGGATTATAAATGTAAGATATGTTCATTGTTAAAAATTAAAATAATACAGAAATACTTCCATAAGATGAAAAAAATCCCCAAATCCATCTCCAAAAGATCAGCAATTTTTCTGTGACCGTTGTCACAGATCTCTCTTCATGTAGCTATATATATATATATATATATACAGGTGTGTATATATTCCATTTTGCTGATACTTTTATTCAAAACTAATCAAGGTCTTTAAATATCCATTTTAAATAGCTGCATAATAATCCATTGTATGGGATATATGTGGGGGCACCCCCGAAAACCTGGAATTATTGTTGGAGGGTGGGTCCCATATAGTACAGGGTAAGTATTCTAAGAACCAATCAGCATCATTGTACCAGCTAGCATTGTTGTGAGAGGCTGCGTTCAGCTTCAGTGAATTTTGGGGGGGATTCTTTCAATGCATTTGCTCATTTCATGATGGGTGATTTATGAGCATAACTGCCCACCCTGTGCTTGAGGGTTCAGCAGTTTTTGACCAAAAATGGCATGTTCCCCATGTCCCACCCTCCCTATTCACCAGATATCACTCTGAGCGGTGTTTTTTTGTTTCTCTGGTTGAAAAAAGTTCCCAAAGAAAAACGCTTTGCTGATGTGGAAGAGGTGAAACAAAAAACAGCAGAAGCACTAAAAGGCATCAAAATTGATGAGTTCAAAAACTGTTTTGAGCAGTGGAAAAAATATCTTGATAGGTGTATTGCATCAAATGGAGAGTACTCTGAAGGTGACTTAAGTTTAAATACGTAAGAGTAAATAACAATTTTTCATAAATAAATTCCGGGGTTTTTGGTCCCCCTTCATATTATTTTTGGTTTACTTCCCTACTAACAAACAATTAGGCAATATTCAGGGGTTTTCCATTATAAAAAATACCATGATGAACTTCCCTGTAGATATCTTTTATATTTTTAATTATTTCATTAAAGTCCCAGAGGTGGCATTGTTAGGTTAAGCAATGCATTTTTATCATTTCTATATATACTGCCAAACTATCTTCTAGATACCTTTTTGTAGCCCTACCATCAGGGCAGGAGCTGGCTTATGTCTAGGTGGTACAGTCTGTGTCCCTGCCAGTGTTCTCTTCATCTTTAAGTTACTGAATAAGAAAGTATGAGCAGATGAGAATGTTTTGGGGATGATTGGGAAATAGTGCAAGCAAGGGTGAGCCCAAGTGGGAGATGTTAAAAAGAACCTGGCATTTGTACAGATGTTCACCAAAAGCTGTTTGCAAGAATGCTCATCACAATTCCTAATCTCTAGACATTGAGAAAAAACCAAATATCCAGCAACAACAGTGATGAAATAAATAATAGTGTAATCTCACAGAATACAATACAGCAGTGAGAATGAATGATCTTCTATGGGCTTTGGTACACAAAAAAACATCAATCGCTATTGAGCAAAGAAACCTGACACAGAAAAAAATCCACGCTGTGTCAGTACTTTTATACAAAATTCAAAATCAGGAAAAATAAGTTGATGATATTAAAAGTCATGCTAGGTCAGGCTCGGTGGCTCAGCCTGTAATCCCAGCACTTTGGGAGGCTGAGACGGGTGGATGGCCTGAGCCTGAGGGTTCAAGACCAGCCCCGGCAACTTGGCGAGACCTCATCTCTAAAAAAAAAAAAAAAAATAGTCGGACGTAGTAGCGCACACCTGTAGTTCCAGCTACATGGAAGTCTGAGGTGGAAGGATCGCTGGAGCCCAGCAAGTTGACACTGGGGTGACTGTGAGTGTGCCACTGCACTCCAGCCTGGGTGACAGAGTGAGACTCCAACTCAAAAAAAAAAGGCAAGCTAGTGGTTACCGTTGAGAGGTTGTTAGTGACTGATTATTTGCTTATGTTTTTCACTAGGTGTGTGTTTCTTAATGCCAGAAAGAGTGGCATTTAGAAACCTCTTAAATATTTATTGAAAAAATGCATTAATGATTTTCCACCTTTCTAACAGATTTTGACCATACTTGTTCCTCTGTGACCTTGGATGAGTTACTTCAAGAGCCTCAGTGTCCCCATCTATAAAATGAGAATGATAATGGAACCTACTTTGAGGTTGTTGTGAAAATGATATTAACATAAATAATAACCATCAGTTTTTTTATGTTTATTATGTGCCCAGCTCTGTTCTTAGCCCTTAAGATGTATGATATAGTATGTTTAATCTTTGGAGTACTTTATATATTTTGTGGTTTAGGGTACTATAAATCACAGAGTTAGTAAGTGTCAAGCCAGAATTTAAGCCCAGTCTCACTGCAGAGCCTGGGCTCTTAACCACTGCTCCTCGAGTTAAAGGAAATGTATAAAGAATGCTTAGCAAAGTCAGCATATGTTAGCTATGATCATCATGTTGTCTTCTCAACATTATTATTAATATTTTTTCTCCTTTCTCTCTCCCCTCTCCCCTCCCCTATTTTTCTCTCTCCTGGCAGATGTTTTTCAGCAAGGTAAGTTCACTGTCTCCTGCCTGCTTTTTCATTGGTTGTGCTGTTTTGAGAACAAGGGTATGGTCTGTGTGTAGAAGGTGGTGGGGCTTTCCCTTCTTTGTGGATGTGTCATGTGCTCTTTAGGGGACACCATGCTTCCCTGAGACTCTGCTTTCCAGCCTCTGCTTCTTCCTCTGAATCATGCTTGTGGGACAGGATGGAAACTGGACAGTTGGGACTGGGACAGTTGAGGTGGGGTCTGTGGTGGAGCCCCAGCAGGGGGTCAGGGATGCTGTGGGACTGGTGAGGAGCCAGTGTCTCCAGAGGAGTCAGGAGGATGTTCACCGTCCCTCAGAGCTCCTGCAACAGGGCCAGCTGCTACTTGGTCAGGGCTCCCTATGCCAGTGCCAGTGATATTTCTCTGGCAAACAAATATGTTGATGTCATGGTGGTATGGGCAAGATCATGGCTGGCTGGCCACTTTGTGCCTTTCAACTTGGCTGTGCCTTATAACTTCCCCCAGCAGGGTCTTCGACCAGGTGAGGGCATGCAGTATCATCTGTTACACTAGACAAGGTCATGTGTTCTGGGGAGCTTTAGATGAACTCCTAACCCCACACTGGGTCTTCTGACTAATTTAGTCCCCACTTAGGATGCAGAGTCACTGTGCTCTGGGATACAGAAGGAAACCCAGGTCATGGACTCATTGAACCTTCTAAATACACGTTAAGGGGGAATTGCCTTTGTTATAGCTTGACACACTACTGGGTAAAAGTGGCAGGGCATCACTGTTTGTATTCAAGCTGAGAAATATGTTTGTAGCACACGTCTGAAGCATCTTTCTGGAATCCAAGACTGGCTTAGAATAAAAGAGACTGGTTTAAAAATATATTCAGGCATTCCATAAATAACTTCCAAATAATCTTACAGGCTTGATATTTTCACAACCGTTATTTCACCCCAAACATGCAGCATGTATTATGGAGAATGTCTGTTTCCGTCGATAGAAGCACAGTTGTGGGTAACAATGAGGGTTCTGTTGTGTTGTCTTTTCAGAGTCTGGAGTCATAGACCTACTTTTATAAATAATTCATAAATCCCAACTAGCTGTAAGTAATAAGTTCCATTTGGCTAGAAACTAAGAGATGAGCAAAATTGAAAAGGTGTCGTGACTGTGAAATAGCAGTGCTGCTGTCAGGGCCTGTTGCTGCAGTGACTTTTCCTCCTTGACAAATTGGGGGGTCAGAGGGGCACTCTGGGAGGAGACTATGTTTTATTTCTGTGGACTAGAATGCTACCACTATCCCATGCTGAACTGCACTTCTCTGGAAACACAAAACCCTTGAGCTTGGGAAGTCTGTCTGGAATGTGAATGCTGAGGCTCCTGGAGAAGAGGAGAGAAGAGGCTTGTAGCAGAGCTGGCTTTTCTATACACAATGGTGAGCGTTCACAGCGGCTGTAATTGGCGTTAAAAAAGGCTCACAGACTGCCTATGTCAAGTTTGCCTTCTTTTTTAATCAGTCATGCCATTCGATTGATGGGATTTGCCTGTCAGTAACAATGATATGCAGAGCAAAAGTTATAATCATCTACAAATCACTGGCTATCGAGCCTTAAAAGCATCTGCCAGAGATGGAAGCCGCTAGCTACCCGTGGCTCTGTGTGACGGTGGGTGGCAGCTCCCTTATAAGATACTACTGGGATTTCAAATGGAGAGAACTTTTGTGAATTATTTACACGGCTCTGGCCTTATCGGACCATTTTGTACAGAGACACATTCTCTGAAATGATGGCAAAGAGTTTGAGTGCTGATACCCCCCCTTACCTTTGTTTCTGGCCATTCTGCTTAGAAAAATATTGCTCTGTAAAATGTTCAGCTGGTGACAGTCACATCAGACCAGGACAAAGTGTTCTGTGTCTTAGAATCTAAAGCCGTGATCTCCGTGCCATCTTCTGTGGTTGAAACTCTAGAGTAGAATTGTGCCATTAACTTGAACCATGGGGGTGATGAATTGTGCTAGAAATCAGCAACCAGAAAACGACTTGGCTTCACATAAGCAGTTGCTGCTGGGTCATCTTCTGAAACCCATGCACACAATGGCAACGTTGAGTGTCGCTGCCTTCCTGAACACGCCATGGGCATCCAGACCATGCTTGCTTTGACTTGGCCAAAGAGTCACAGGCTTTATAAATGGGAGAAATGCTGCTTTACAAACGTGAGCTTCTGGCGGTGAGGGAGGAAAGACTTTTTGCCAAAAGGAGTCCCTGCCTGTTTGGGCTGCTGTGAACCCTGGCAGAGAGAAGAGGGAAGCAGGCTTGCAGTTGACAGCATCAGATATTCTCAGAGGAAACAGAAGTTATTTCCTCTGGATTGCATTATCTTTTATTTCACTACAGATCAATCTTGTTATAGTAGGTGACGGCACAGCAGATACTGCTGAGTTTTTCTCTGCTGTATCTGTGGCGTGTGCACATGGGAGTGTGTTTCTGCTCTGCTCCTGTGCCATTTTATAACTTCTTTCTGTTCTTTCATCTGTAAATGCCACTTGCTGTGACGCTTAGACCACAGGGTCTGAGGATGGTCAAGGACCAGTGGGCCTGCAGCTGGGCCTTTCTAAATAAGAGTTCTAAGGCCATGGGGCCACATTTTCAAGGAGCCTTAATTGACCTACATACCCTATTATCCGCATAGCCATTGGGCGGCTCTCAGAAATTCCGAAGTGCCACAGAATTGCTCTTCACAACATCAAATGCAATTGAAAATGTATGTGCATCGTATCTAGAATTTCCAGTTTTAGAGCACTTTATATCACTCGTTCACCAATGATGAAGTCAGGAACACACACACATGCCTCATCTGAAGTTACTGAAGCACCTTTTGAATGCTTGTTCATAGCCTCAACCTTGATTCTGAAATCGAACAGAAACTGAGAGAGCAACTTGGAAACCACAGCAATACCACTCAGCAGAGCGTTTTAACGCATAAGTGGGCACAGTATAAAGATTTCACCATTGAGTTAATTCTCCCTGTACCGTCAGTTGAAGTTCCTTAAAGACTCTGAGCCCAAAGAGGCATAGACTTTCCTCCTCCTCAATTCTCACCTGGAGCCAGGATCTTGTTAATGGAGAGATTTTTCTTCCAGCTCAAGTAATGTGTTAACAGGACGTGTATATTCTGCAACCAGTAAATATGTCCCAGGCACTTTCTAGACCTTGAGAGTAACTGAGCAAGACAGCAGAGGCCCCATGTTCTCATGGGACTTACAGTCTGGCTTGGGGGTATTCGGGAGTGAAGCATTCAAATAAATAAATCAGGTGCATTTAGAAAGGGATAAGTGAAGAAAACATCTCAGGGTGACGTGCTAGTGGCAAACAGGGTCACTTTACATGGAGTGTCTAGAGAATGACAAATAGGATCAGTTATTGTAGTATCTGGGGAAATGTCAGGGGACTTACAAGGGAAAGTCCTGTTAGGCAGAAAAACTCTAGTGTTCCAGGCTCAGAAGAAAGCCTGGGTTGTGGCTGGAGCTTGTGGGTAGGAGAGAGAGTTGTATGAAATGAACAAGTAGAATAGTCTGGAGAGGAGTGGAAGGGAGTCGAGGTGGGTTTTCAGCAGAAGACTGGCATGGTCTTATTTACATTTAAAAAGATCACTCTGGATGCTGTGAAACGCACAGGAACAGTGTATGAGCAGCTAAGTGCTGAGTGGACTCAAGTCCTGTTACCCTTGGTGTGTCTCTGGTTTCCTGAACAGGAGAGACAAGCAGGGCAGCCCCATTCCCAGCCAGCTCACCTCTGCAGAGTGCCCACTTTCTGCTCACTTTTCCTACAGAGGGCCATGTGCCCGTGGCACTTCCTCTTCTGAAGGCTGGCAAATTATGCTCATCAAAGACATCATTAAAATATTCTTGGGTATGTCTTCAGATTTTTTAAAAATTAAAATTTTAAACAAAATTTTAGAGTTGTGGGGTACAAGTGAGGATTAACTATATAAGTAGTCTGCATGCAGGTGAAGTTGCCTGGCCCTCACGACCCCTGGTAGCGGACTAGGTACGTCTTGTGTTGTCACATGTTCCCTGCCTTTCTCCCATCTCCCCCCTCTTCCAACAGTGCCCTGTGACTGCCAATCCCACCCTTGTGCTAATGTGACTAGTGCTCAGGGCCCACTTAGGAGTAAGAACATGTGATAGTCAATTCTTCGTTTCTGTGATAGATGACTTAGTTTGATGGTCTCTAACTTCATCCAAGTTTGCTGTGAAGTCCATGATTTTGGTCTTCTTTGGCCGTATCATGTATACGTAACACATTTTCTTCATCCAGTCCACTTTCGATGAACAGCAGGGTTGGTTCCATGTTTTTGCTATTGTAAATAGTGTGTCTATAAAAATGTGTGTGGATGTCTTTTTGGTAGAGCAATTTGTGTTTCTCTGGGTATATTCCCAGGAGAGGGATTGCTGAATTGTATAGAAGATCAGTTTTTTTTTGTTTTTTTTTTTGAGTTGGAGTCTCACTTTGTCGCCCAGACTGGAGTGCAGTGGCCGCTTCCGGCCACCGCAGCCTCAACCTGCTGGGCTCCGGTGATCCTTCCGCCTCAGCCTTCCAAGTAGCTGCAGTTTTTAATTATTTTAGGAATCACCATACTGTTTTCCATAGAGGTTGAACTAGTCTGCACTCCCATCTACAGTGTAAAAGTGTTCTTTTTTCTCTGCAGCCATGCTAGCACCTGTAGTTTTTTAACTTGTTTATGATAGCCATCCTTACTGGAGCTAGAGAGTGTCTCACTGTAATTTTGATTTGCATTTCTCTGATGATTAGTGAGGCTGAACAGTTTTTTCATGTGTCTATTGGCTGCCTGTATGTCGTCTTTTGAGACGTATCTGTTCGTATCCTTTGTCCACTGTTTAATGGGAGTTTGTGTTTTTCTTTCACTTTGAGTTCCTTGTAGATCCTGGATGTTAGGCCTTTGTCAGATGCATAATTTGCAGATATTTTTCCCATTCTGTGAGTTGTCTCTTTATTTTCCTGGTGGTTTCATTTGCTGTGCAGAAGCTTTTTGGTTTGATGAGGTCTCAATTGTCTATCTTAGCTTTATGGCATTTGCTTTTGGGGACTTGGTCAAGAATTTGTTGCCTATTGTGGTGTGCATAAAAGTGTTTCCTATGTTTTCTTCTAGTATTCTTATAGTTTGAGGCTTTGTGTTCAGGTCTTTGATTCAGTCTGAGTTGCTTTTTGTATATGGTGATAGGTAGGGGTCCAGTTTCATTCTTCTACATGTGGGTAGGCAGTTTTCCCAACCCGATTCACTAAATATGGTCTCCTTTCCCCAATGATTGTTATTGGTGGCTTTGTCAAGGATGAGTTGGTTGAGAGACCGTGTTCTTATTTATGGAATCTTTGCCCTGTTCCATTGGTCTATGTGCCTATTCTCTACCAATACCATGCCATCTTGGTTACTGTAGTCTTGTAATAAAGTTTAAAATCTGGAAGTGTGATGCTTCCAGCTTTGTTCCTTTTGCTAAGGATTGTTTTGTCTATTCATTCTCTTTTTTGTTTCCAAAGTCACTTTTCTTCAACACAGACATACATACATATATTTGTATACAAAACATTAGCTGAGTATGATGCAGAAAAAATATAAAAAATTCCAAAGTCTCCAGATCTACTGGCAACAAGGAAAGGAAGACTTTGTGGGGCTGTGGCTCCTTGGAGACCACGTGCCCATTTGCCATGAGCAGCTACTCCCAAACTCTACAGAGGGAGACCAGGCAGGAATTTGGACTGCAATTTCCAGAAATCCAGAGAAACCAGGAATCTGGGATGATGTACCAAACCTTATGGTTTTTAAGGTTTTAGTTAAAGCTTAATCAGACAAACTCAACCTATCTGTGGCCAAAATGGCCTCTGATCTCTGATCTCGTCAATGCTCAGAAAGCCTCCATTTTTCTCCTAGCAGGGTTGCTGTGTTTGTAGGGAGATCTTAGGCTGGATGCTTTGCCCTCTGGCCTCAGTTTTCTCATCTGTAAGATGCAAGAGTTGAAGCGATCCCTGACCCTGCTTGACTTTCTGCTGATGCTCGATCTCAAGAAGTTTTAACTGGATTTGAGTTAATAGAGTAGAAAAATACCCTTGTACAGGTTTTGGCTATACTCTAGATAACTTGGTTGAAAGCAGAAGCTTCCCAAGTGGCTGCAAATTAAGGCTAAGAGAATGTGGCTTTAAAAGTGTAACTTACTCTTTGAAACATCAGCTCTTCCCCACTTGGATAAATACTGGAATTCACAATGGATGGCATTGCTTTTATTAAATTGAAAAGAGCAATAAATCATAGTTTGGTTTCTGTTAATTGCTGGGGTGGACTTGTGGTAGCAGGCCCACTGCCATTTATAATGAGCTTGACTTGAGCTCTTTTGCCTATTTCAAACTTATTGGTCAAACAACCGGGGCTGGACCTAAGATTTTCTCAACCACTTCAGAAAACCAATCCATTATAAAGCTATGACCCCTTAGCCATGAATTATGGTCCTCCTGATAATGTTTTCCATTATGAAAGATTTTTTTCTGTATGAGTGTGGGATTTAGGTGAATAAATTAAATCTATTGTTACCATTTCCAGGTAAACGTTCCAAGTTGTTATGTGATGGTTAATTAGTAAATGAGAAAAATCCATTACACCTTTGTGGTGGAAAGTGGTTGGTTCCCTGGTCACATTTCCTATGTACAAATGTTTACCATGTATTTGTACCATCAATCCGTTCTCTCTGGAATCAGCAGCATATTCAGAGCCACGTAGGAAATGCATCCATCTTTCCAGCACAAACTGAACAACATTACCATTTAATTTTATATAGATTCACTTTGTGTGTGTGATGTACGAGGAACAGGATAACCAGATTTAAATAATCACATTCTCTGAGATGCTTTATCACATTCCATGTGGGCTGTGCAGGGCTGCCTGTCCCCTGCCAGGTGTCCTTGGGTGAGTCGCTATGTGCCCTTCCAAACCCAAGGGCATGAGTTGGGGGTGAGGTTTTAGAGCCTCTCCCACTACTAACTTGTGTTTCAAAATTGCCTGATCAGAAAAGGGGAATCTCTTAGATTCTTCTGTTGAGATGGTTGCTATTAAGAAGAGCAATTTTTCCTTTAAACACTTTTTTGGAATAATAATGTCAGTATGTGTGTACCTCATGAATTCAAGGCATTGGACTAGGTACTTTGCACACATTTTCTCATTGGACCTACCCTTAAACTCTGTGAGGTACAGTCATGTGCTGCATATTGATGGTTTGGTCAAGGACAGGCTGCATATATGATGATAGTCCCATAAGATTATATCAGATTTTTACTGTATCTTTTCTATGTTTATATATGCTTAGCTACTTCCATTATGGTATAATTATCTACTGTATTCAGTGTAGTAACATGCTGTATAGGTTTGCCTGGGGACAATAGGCTATGTCATATGATCTATGGTGTGGTAGTCTTCA
The DNA here is from genome assembly GCF_000164805.1 of Carlito syrichta. NCBI lineage: Eukaryota > Metazoa > Chordata > Mammalia > Primates > Tarsiidae > Carlito > Carlito syrichta. Next base: position 65,385 of record NW_007249396.1, on the reverse strand, counting down.
CCATCTAGGCTTATGTTAAGTTCACTCTGACATTGACACAAATGAGGAAATGGTCCAACAACTCTAGTTATATGTAACATATATAACTGTAGTTAAATGACTGTAGTTATAACCAATAATCTCATTTTATAGGGGAGAAAACTGAGGCACATAGTGGAATTGAACTAATGATGGTTCTGTAAATAGTGAGTGGGAGAGCCCACTCTCTAAATAACTGATAGACTTTATTTTTATAGAAAAATTTGAAAGATTTGAAAAATTATGAAGTTACTACAGAGAGTTTCCATATCCTCTGTACCCAGTTCCCTCTACCAGTAATATCTTAAATTAGTATGGTATATTTGTTATAATTAATGACCCAATACTGATACTTTATTACTAACTAAAGTCTGTAGTTTATTTATACTCCCTTAGTTTTTATCTAATATCCTTTTTTGGGGGGGGGGATACCATCCAGGATATGGATTACATTCAGCTATCATGTCTCCTCGGATTCCTCTTTGCTGTGACAGTGTCTTAGTCCATTCTTGCTGCTATTACAAAATACCTTAGGCTGGATGATTTATAAACAACAGAAACTTATTTTTTACAGTTCTAAAGGCTAGGAAGTCCAAGATAAAGGTGCCAGAAGATTTGGTATCTGGTGAGGGTTTGTTCTCTGCTTCGTGAATGGTGCCTTCTGGCAGTGCCCTCACCTGACAGAAGGGCAAAATGGCAGCCCTAAGCCTCTTTTAAAAGACATCAATCCCATTCATAAGGGCAGAGCCCTTGTAATCCAATCACCGCCTAAAGACCCCTCCCCTTAATACTATGACACTGGGGATTAACTTTTAGCATATAAATTTAGAGGGAACAAGCATTCAGACCACAACAGTTTCGAAGACTTTCCTTGTTTTTCAATGACCTCGACAGTTCTAAGGAATACTGGCCAGGTATGTTGTAGAATGCTCCTCTCTTGGAATTCATCTGATATTTTTCTTATGATTAGGCTGGGGTGATGGGTTTTGGGGAGGAAGGTCACAGAGATAAAGTGCCATTTTCATCACATCATATCAAGAGCATGTACTATCAATGTGATTTATGGCTACTAATGTTGATCTTCATCACTTGGCTGAGGTGGTACTTGTCACATTTCTCCACCATACAGTTACTTTTCTCTCTCCCTTCCTTACCGTACTCTTTGGAAGGAAATCTATGCAGAGCCCACTTTTAAGGAGGGGAGACTTTACTTCCCTTCATTAAGGGTGAAATATCCACATAAATTATTCTTCTATAATAAAAGAAAAGATGTGTTTCTTATCCCTCATTTATTAATTTGTTCAACAATTTTTATCAATATGGATTCAGAGATATTTATATTATACTTTGGGTTATAATGCCATACTATTTTGTTTATTTTTTTGCTCCAATTGTTCCAACTTTGGCCATTGGGAACTCTTTCCAATGGGCCTACACCTCATCAGAATAATTTTTTTGAGCACTTCTATAATGCTTATGATACTACAAGATGCTCCAGGTTAGTCATGTATATTTCCCACCTCAATCCCACAATCTTGGTTCATTTTTTGGAGAATAATACTGAAAACTGACATCTGGGTGTTAGGTATGCTTGTTGATACTGGGATATCCTTTCTTTTAGACCTTGTCAGCTGACAGCAAAGAAATATGTGTGTGTGTACTGGCCTGTGTTTATATACATATTTGTAAGTACACACACACACACACACACACACACGCACACACACATAGAAACCAGGTATATCAGTATTAAGTGTGAGTTCTTACTGATGTGTTCATCACTAATTCATTACCACATGGATCATTCTAGCCTCCTGTCCTTGCTTATCTGAAATTCTCATTCCCACAGTGAGACACCTGGCCTAGGATTTTGGAGCCAGGTTGTCTGACTTCAGGTCCTGGGATATGTTGTCCTGACTCCTGTGGAAGGGCTCCTAAGGAGTTCCATTACCCCCAGTGGTACAGCCACAGAACCTTGGCGCTTTCCAAGGCACAGTATGATTGTTCCAATGCAGAAGGGCAAGTGTTTTGGGTGCCCCTTGCAAGTGTTTTGGGTGCCCTTCGCTTTCACATTAGACCTAGACTTGTTCTCATGACCCCTCAGCCAGTTCTAGCATTGCAAGCTTCTGATTGGCTTTACCTTATCTAGAGCAGAGGCCAATTGCCTAGTGCTTTGTTTTTGTGCAAGGACATTTGTACCTTTTCCTATAGTCTGGGCAAGATAGAGACATAACAACTGAACTGTTACAATATTCCAGTTAGTGCTTAAGCCTACTATACCCTTGCTTAGATTAATTGCTTCTCACTGGGGACCAAGATAGAGCCATCCTTTAAGCGTCCGAGTTTGTCCTGGGCATAGATTATGAAGCTTTGGGGTTTTCCCTGTTTGAGCAGGAGGGTGGTTGTGTGTATGAATGCTTGAGCATCTTTGTCTATTTGGACTGGCACTCTCCTGCTGATTTCTCCCTGTTTCCTGTCTCTGACGCCCTTTCCCAGATGCCTGTGCCAGTGTAGTCTCCTCCAGTTAGCAATAGTATGACTTGGAGACTTGCCATAAAGGCCAAATCCATCAACTGGTGGACAGGGGCTCCTGTGGAGACGTGTGGTGCCTGTTTCTACTTCCTTCTGCTGCCTCTGGTGTATCTGGTTCCCTCCAGTTTGATAGAGAGTTGCAGCTGCTTGAACCCCTGATGTCAGGGAGCCCCACTCCCACTGTTTTTGGAGCCTAGCTTGCTAGAAGTCACAGAACGTTATAATTATAGTTGATTTATACAAAATTTTTATTTGTAGCTGAAACAGTGTTTTGGGATGAATTTTGAGGAGTTGATAGAAATGTGATTTTTATACGTGGCAGTATGTTTGGTGACATGCTCCCTCACCTGCTGATGGCTGTACGTGGGCACTCATTGACAGGCAGCTTTCCTCTAGAGGACACTGGGCCAGACCTCCTCAAACCTTGGCTCCTGCCCTTATTTCTAGCCCCTCTCCCCCATTTCATCCCATTCATCTCCATAGGCTTCACTAGGTTGGTCCCTATTCTTCAGAATGCTTATTCACACCTCCGTGCTTTTGGATCTATTGATTTTTCTACCTGGATTTATTTCTCCTCTTTTCATCACTCCTTGCCCTGTTCTGCACCGTACACTCAGAGAAGTAGCCAGAATCTGCCATCACTGGGGCTAGCCCAATGATGGGTGTTTATTTCCAAAGTGTGTGAGAGAGGTGGACTTTCATTTTACATGGTCCTCTGAATGTCTTATTATTACATATTCACAGTCAGTGTGATGTTTTACCTTGAAATCTTTGAGAAGATGACACCCGGTGCTCTTTCTAAATATACTACTGCTCCTTCTTACTCTGAAGAACTCAGCCTAGATTTCTAAAAGATCTAAAAATCGACCTTCCATGTGACCCAGCAATCCCCCTTCTGGAAATATACCCAAGGAACTCAAATCACTCCATGAAAAAGATACCTGCACATACATGTTTATTGCAGCATTATTCACAATAGCAATAACATGGAACCAACTGTGCTGCCCATCGAAAGAGGACTGGATTTAGAAAAATGTGGTACATATACACGATGGACTATTACACAGCCATAAATAAGGGCAAAATTATGAACTTCACAGCAACTTGGGTGGACTTAGAGTCTATAATACTGAGTGATCTATCACAGAAACAAAGGACCGAGTACCATACGTTCTCTCATAGGCGGACCCTGAACAATTATCATAAGACTATAAGAAAGGAATTGGCAGTAGTGGGAAATTGCCAGGGGAGGGAGGTAGGGCACATCTCATCAATAAGTGTACGTGATCTCAAACCAGGTGAAGTGGCAACCAAAGTGAGGCTCCAGTTTTACCTACATGGTGACCATTTGTATACCTAATGCTGAATTGTACCCCCACATCTTTAAAATAATAAAAAAGATAAAATAACTCAGTGTAAATCCTCTCTGCCAAGATGCCTCTGACTCACTCTGCCCTGGAAGTTGGAGTTCTGCTTTCCACTCTGGTGCCCTTCCCCCACCTTCTCTTATCCTATCAGCACTTTTCCTGCACTCTTTAATGATCTGTCTCAACATTTGGCTTTCCACACCAGGCTGAGCTCCTAGAAAAGAGGGATCTTGCCTTTTATTTTGAATCCCCAGTACCCAGTACAGTACTAAGCACATAGTTGGTACTCAGTAGATGTTTGATGAATGACAGTTGAAAAGATAAGAAGACTCGGAGGAATCAGCATTTTGTTTGGGCTCTGTGTATGCATGTGTATGCTTCTTCTGTGTATGTGAGGACACAGCAAGACAGCAGCCATCTGCAAACCAGAAAGGGAGTCCTCACCAAGATCCTAACTCTGTTGGAACCTTGATCTCGGACTTCCAACATCCAGAACTGTGAGAAATAAATATTTGTTGTTTAATAAATGTTGTGGTTTCTTATATTTTGCTAAAGTAGCCCAAGCTGACTAAGATAAACGCTAGGAGGGTTACATACTCATCCATCTCTGTTTATAGTCCCATTTTTCAGATGCTGAAACAGGAATCTTAAGTAGTTTTCCTTCACAGAAGAACTTAGAGCTAGAGCAGGACCAAGTCTGAGTTCAGACCCAGGGAAGTGGTTGAAATTCTTAATGATTATATTACTCTGTCATCTTGGAGGGACAGGAGACTGATTTGGGCTTGCCACTGGGTCAGGATAGACAGTGCCATGATCAAGCTAGAAGTCATGCCCAAATCACAGAGAAATGAAAGCATGTGTCCAGGAGGAAGGAGACTTGTATACAAGTCTTTATGGCAGTTTTATTCATAGTAGTCAAAAATTGGAAATATTTGTGTGCATCAGAAGGAGAAAGGACAAACTGTGGTATATTTATAGAATGGAACACTACTCAACTATGAAAAGGAACTAAGCATTGATGCACACAACATGATGAATTTCAAAAACATTATGCCAAGGGAAGAAAGTCCTTCACATAAGAGGGCAACACTTTGTATAGTTCTATTTATGTGAAATTCTTAAAACTAATCTATGATGAAAGAAACTCAATGTTGTTTGCTTCTGGGAAAATGAGAGTAAAGACTGACTTGGAAGAGGCAAGAGGGAACTTTCTGGGATAATGATCACACTCTATCTTGATCATTTGGGGCTGTATAGGTGTATGCATTTGTCAAAGCTCAGAGAATATACACTTAAGATGTGTGCATTTCACCACATGAACCCTGGTGAATGATGTGTTCACTGAAGTTTCTGGGGCAAGTGTACTGATACCTGCAATTTATTTTGAAATGCATCAAAAAATAAGACGCATTTACTGCTGGATGGATAGAAGGATGGGTAGATCAGTAAATATGTGATAAAGCAAGAATAATACAATGCTAGTGATAGAGTCTAGGTAGTAGGTATATGAGTATTCATTGTAGAATTCATTCAACTTTGCTACATATCTAAAAATTGCATAATATAATGTTGAAAAAAAGAGAGAGAGCCCAGTAGGGGTTCTTATATAAACAGAGAGATCATGTGACCTCCATAACCATAAATGGAGAGATCAGTCAGAGGTGGATCATCCAGAGGAAGAGGCAAAGTTCTGGTCTAGTTGCAGAATTTCAGATGAGGAGGAGGCTTTGGGGGGGTCAAAATGTGGGAGAGATATCTCCAGAATAGGCTCTGGACACAGAGGCTGCAGTTACTTAGGATGCTGGAACAATTACAACAAATCAGGTCATTTAAAACAAAACAAAACAAAACTATTTTTTCTCAGTTCCACAGGCTGGATGCCTGAAATCAAGGTGTTAGCAGGGCCATTTCTCCTCTCGGGAGGACACCAGCCATCTTGGATGTAGGGCTCATTCCATCCATTATGACTGCATCTGAACTTATTTATGTCTGCAACGATCCTATTGACAAGTAAGGTCACATTCTGAGGTTCAGAGGGGTCAATAATTTGGGGGGAGACTATTAAATCAGTACAGATGAATGACCAGCCAACCTGGGGGGTCCAAATGGGGAGAGCATTGTGAGAGAACTGGGCAGAAAAGACAGCTGAAGGCTGATAGGCAGGGAGGACATCCTAAGGAGGATGTAGAAGGAAACCAGATTAGATTTGACAAAAGAAGGAAGCAAGAGCTTGGGAGAAAGGGAAGTGAGGCTAGTGGGTATGCCGCAAAGGGCCATGTCTCAGCCTAGGCCTCTCTATCGATTGATCGCCTGAATATCTTAAAGAATTAAAATGTAAATCTCGGAAGTTAAATCCATGGGTACAGTGTAAACAGAGGAGGCTTTTACAGAACAGACAAAGCTGTTCTTTTTCCTTATTAAACAGCCATGGGTGGGAAAGCACGTCTGTATGCACAGGTTTTATTTGAGATGGATTAAGGTTCGTGATGAGCGAAGCTCCGAAGGATTCCAGGTGCAGTTCTCATAAGCCTGCAAAAGTTCAGCTCCTTATCTGAGGCTTATCCAAACCTGACGAAACCTTTTAGGCCAGCGTGGAGGTTAGGGACCTCCAGCAGCAGAAAGTTAATATCCTGCATCAGGAAACCACCTGTATCGCAGGGAGTCATGGGGGAGAGAGGTCTATAAATTAAGGCAGTCTCTGATCTAAGGCCTGCTGTGCTTTGGGGCTCCCTGAGCTTGGGCCACCCACTCTCTTTGGTGGATGAATTACAAGTTCAATCCTACAGCCCTCTTGAGAGAGTAAATGCTTCCTAGATCTTGGGATCTTTTACCACATTCAGTTCTCACATCAGCTTACAGAATCTGGCCCCCGCCATGCACTGCGGCTCTCGCCTTCCTGCACTCTCTCTCCCTCACCTTGGTCAGTCACTTCCTTAGGCCTCTGTCTGGCCCCATGGACCTGTTGTCCAAGCTTACTCATGCCTCAGCACCCCAGGACATCTCTCTTGTACCTGACCACTCTTTATTAGGCAGTCACCTCTTCAGAGATGCTTTCCCTGATCATCTTAGCTAAAGTTTTATACCCCTCCCTGCTCTGAAACTCTATTCAATGTCCTTTAATTTAGTTTCTTTATAGCAGTTGTACTGCTTTGGATTGTATTTTTCTAAAATTCCTGTCCACTTGGAATCTCAGAATGTGACTACGTTTGGAAATAGGGTTCATCAATACCTTAGTTCCTTTGGGATCCATGTGTAACACACTATAACAGAATATCATAAATTGGGGAGCTTATAAACAACAGATTTATTTCTGACAATTTTGGAGAGTGGAACGTCCAAGATCCAGGTGCTGGCAGATTCAGTGTCTGGTAAAGGCTCAATTTCTGGTTTATAAATGGTACCTTCTAGCTGTGTCCTCACATGGTAGAAAGGGCAAAACAGATCTTGAGCATCTCTTTTAAAAGACCACTAATCTCATTCCTGAGGGCTCTGTTCTGATGGATAATGTGTTCACCTCCCAAAGTCCCCATCTCCTAAAATCATCACCTTGGTGGTTAGAATTCAACTTATGAGTGCTGCGGCAGGTAGGGATGGGGTCCAAAACATTCAGACTATAGCAGTTAAGGTTGTTGAAATGAAATCATCCTGGATTTAGAATAAGAATAAGCCTTAAATCTAACGACAGGCTGTTCTTATAAAAAGAGGGGAGAACACAGAGAGAAGACCACAGGAAGACAGAGACAGAGATTGGAGTTATGCTGTCACCAGGAGCTAGAAGAAGCAAAGAAGGTCTTCCTTGGGACCTTCAGAGGGAGTGTGGCCCTGCCAACACCTTAATTTTGGTCTTCTGGCCCCCAGAATTGTAAACAATAATTTTCTATTGTCTTAAGCCACCATATTGGTGGTAATTTGTTGCAGTAGCTCTAGGAAGCTAATACAGTGCTCAACACTGTCTAAAATTACTTTTCATTTTTTGGCTTACTTGTTCCTTGTCTGTCTCTTCAGCTAAAATATAAGTTACAGGAGTTCAAGGCCCTGGCTATGCTATTTCTCTCCACATCCCAGTGTCTAGAACAAGGCCAGGAGTTTTTGAATCAGGTGTATTGAACCTTATAAGTGTTCAATGAGTATTTGTCAAATTAATGAACCCTTTAAGATAGAATTTGTTGTCTTCATCTCTGGCTGATAAAGCAGACACTCAAGAGAGGTTTATTAACTTGCTCAAAATTACACACTTGGCAGAGTCAGGATTCAAACTCAGACCTTCTGGTCTTCGAGTTCTGGTTCATTTTACTGCCTCATAGCAACTTTAAAAAAATTATCCTTAATAGGTATAGTATAGGTTTTCTAATATCCTATCTTAGCACATTTCTTGGTTATTTCAGCACAAATCTGGCTTTTGGAAACAAGTTAAAGGTTATTCAATGTTTATTTCACTAAATAAAATGAGCAAATCATCAGATGTGGTTCTGTCAATCAGAAATAGTATGTGGCTTTAGGGGAGCCAACCAAGGTTTCCTGTGTTAATTCTACCAGACTACAAGCCTCTTATGGACAGGACCCATCTTAGTCATCTTTTCCTCTCCAAGGCCAGGAAAACAGCAGGTATTTAATGGATGTTTAAATGAAGTAATGGATGGATAGATGGCTTATACCCTGATAGTGAGAGCAATTCTGAAAAGCAACTTGCCATAGAATTTAGAAGGTGTATGTCAGCATTGTATTCTGTTAAATGAGGCCCCACACTTGATAACCATGGCTTATATGTTTGTGTAGATCAGCAATATTAAATCCTTGATGCCAGAAACTTGTTGTTGTTGTTTTTTTTAAATGTGTTTTCCATAGGCATTAAAATGTGGTTGTCTGAAAACTAAGAAGTATAGATATCAAATATAAAATCCATGCCATAGTAGACTGGCATTCAGAGGGCATGGGGACTATTTTTGTGTCATATCTAACCATGGTGTGATATCAGGAAAGTAACTTTTGATGTTTCACTGTTCTCATATGCAGAATGAGGAATTGGATATCCTCTCGAGAACACATCCTGTACGGCCTCTTGTTCTATGAAATGATGACTTTTGGCCACCTCTGTGTTGCCACACTAAGGGTTTTACTTTGTGTCTTCTCCCACACTTCACTGCACCCTATTTGTATCTTTCCTTCTTAACTAGATTTTAGGCCTCTTCTTCCCTGCTGTGTCCACTATGCTGCCTCCTGCCCTGCAGATACATTTAATCATGATGGCCCGGGTAGCTGAGAATGGGATGTGGGTATATCCTCACTCTGGAAGAAATGCTAGTGGTGCTGAGAATGTGCTGTGGTTTTGGAATGTGCTGTGTAATTTCTGTGAATGTGTTTCTTATTTGAAATAGTGGTATGAAGATTTGAAAAAAGTCAATCAGAATTTTTTGGAAGGAGATTTTGAAACCTTAGTCAAAAGATTTCCAAGGCATGTGACCTTGTTTGTGTCTGGCAGAGATTCCCAGTGCGGAAAGGCTTAGTAGGTGGCACACCTCTCCTTCAGAAACTTTGATTCTTGTTTCTTTGTCCTCACTTCCCTTCTCCTAAATACTCTTAGACTTTAAAGGATAGTGTAGTAGATAGAATAATAGCCTTCTAAAGATGTTTGCAACTTAATCCCTGAAATTTGTGAGTATGTTATGTTGCATTAAAAAAAAAGACTTTGTGGATATAAGTTAAGGATTTCAAGATGGTGAAATAATCTTGCACTAGCTGGGTGGGGTCAGTGCAATCATAAAGGCTCTTATAAGAGGGAGGCAGAAGGATCACAGTTAGAGAAGGAAGATACGGTAATTGAAGCAGAAACAAATCAGAGAGAGACTTGAAGAGGCTATACTTTGGCCTTGAAGCTGGAGGAAGGGGTCACAAGCCATGGGATCCAGGAAGTCTCTAAAAGCAAGAAAAAGGAAAAGCTTCCCTCCTAGAGCAAGGAAAAGGCTTCCCTCCTAGAGCATCTAGAAGGAGCACAGTCCTGCTGACATCTTGATTTTTAGGACTTCTGATCTTTGAAGCAGCAAGATAATAAATTTGTGGTGTTTTAAACTACTAAGTTTGTGGTAATTTGTTATAGTAAATGAATACATATGGGAATGCGTTTTCTATTAGATTAAAAATATAAGGGAAAGAGGGCTTCTTGAGCAAGATAATTATACATTTATTTATCCAATTAATATTTATGAGGTGTCTATTATGTGCCAGTCAATGTGTGAGGCACAAAGTGAGGGTGCTGAATTTATTTATTTATTTATTTATCTATTTATTTATTTATTTTCAGGAGTGAGAAAGCAGGAGTACATTAAGAATACAAAAAATGCTCCCAAGTAGGAGGGGACCTGAAAGTGTGTTGCCCAAGGGTGCTGAATTTATAGATAAAATTAGGCATAGACCTGGCCCTCAGGAGTTTACAGTTCTGTAAGGAAGATAAGGCAAGGACAAGAATAATACCATAAGGCTGAAAATTGGTAGTATACAAGTAATGAATGAACCAGCCAAACAACTGCTTAGGACACCCATCTATAAGAGGAGCTAAAATACCAGGTAGGCTTGGAAAAGACTATACAAATTCTTTTTGAAAATAATATGGGATGAATATATGGAAAGAATAGTTTATTAAGCAGTTTGGGATAAAAAGTAAAACTCCAAGGAAGTGTTTTCCTTAGTAAGCCTTAGGTATCACTGAATGGGGCTTTCAGGTTTAGGTGTGAGGTGAATTGCCGGGAACCAGAAGGGAAATCTAAATGCCCTAATGCTTGTCTTTCTTCCCTGACACAGCAATCAGTCTGCTGATTACTTAAAGGCTATCAGTTTGAAGGGCACAACATTAACAGCCTATCCCGTGTGCTGTGCGTTGCAGTCTAGCTGTGAAAGTATAACAAAAAAGATGGAACTAATTTAATGGGGCAATTTAAAGTAAAGAGAAAGTTCTTCGTGAAGGTACTAAAGATAGCTCAATGGGGGAGGTGTTTTCCAAACTTGTCTGTGAAGGAAATGAAACAATACTTCAGTGCAGACTGGTCACCTATTTTGTGAATAAAGTTTTGTTGGAACATAGTCACACCCACTTATTTGCATAGTGTTGATGACTACTTTTGCACCACTGTGGCAGATTTGAATGGTTTCCACAAACCTGTATGGCCTGCAAACGGAAAACATTTATTATCTTGCCCTTTACAGAAAAAGTCAAGGAAAGCATCTCTTATTCCTTGTCTGACTGCTGCTTTCCTGTGTCTTCATGGAAGAATTTTGGTCAGAAGTCATAATAAGTGAGACATTTCAGAAATGGTTCTCAGTCTACGTAGGGAATTAAGATGAAGATATTGATAGAGTGATGAAATGAGCCAGCCAATGACTTAGAAGTGCTCCTAAATGCTGAAGTCTCTTCTTAATTCAGGCATGTAGCAAACAATTATTGATGCCCTGCCATGTGTGAATCAGTAGCCCAAGTGCTGAATTATAAAAAAAAAAAAAAAAATTAAAATTGCTCAGTGGGTTTGTTTCTTTTCTAATTATTGAGCATTGGTAATCCATTGATGTAGGGTAATTCTATGTCAGCCAGAATACTTAAGTATTCAGAAAACCAGCCCTTGATCCAGCTAAATGTTGTATACTTAGTTGTATATTGACAAGAACTATTCCAGAAATTTTAATTAACCTTTCAAATTCCCTTTCAATTTCTTCAGGATAAAATAGAAAACATAGAGTGTCTACTAGGTTCATCTGCAGTGAGGGCTAGTTTAAAGTTGACCCAGCAAGGTGAGTAGAGTCAGCAATGATTCATTGGAAATGGCTTTATTTGCTGGACTGTTGGGGAAGAATTCATGGGGTTATTTTTAGATATGCTATTCTCATTTATCAGTCAACTTGGGCAACATCGATTTACTTAACAGACTCAATTCGTAAATACTAGAACAAATTCATGGGCATATTTAGAAACTACTTTCTGCATATACAGCAGGTCGCGAGACCGCAAATTATTAGTAATTCACTGGCCATTCTAAAGCTCCTCATTTAGGACATTATGACGGGTCTCCTTTTTATAGAATGTTGCCTGTCCTTGGCTCAGGTACAGGGCTGGCACAGGTAAATCATGGAGGAAGGATGTTCTGGAAGCAGATCCAAATGCAAGAGTACCCCCACAGGGTTTGGGTTAGAGAGGGTTTGCAGCCCTCTGCCTGTCTTCTCAGGTAACAGGGCACAGAATTTTCCCAACAAAATCAGGATTTGTGTCTCTTAGGAGACCAGTTCTTCTCTGCTGGTTACATCAGAAAATACAACACTGATGTGATCGATGGTAAGGGATTTAGTGACATTTCTGTGAACTTGGGACTTGAGGAAACCCTTTGTCATCTATTTTCAATGTGTGTGTGTGTGTGTGTGTGTGTGTGTGTGTGTGTGTGTGTGTGTGTGTGTGTTTTACTTTATTTCCCCAAAGTGTATTTGATTTTATTTCCCTTTGAATGCTAAAGAATATGTTAATAGATTTTTAAGAATCAACTCAAAAAAACCCAAAAGTCTTAAAAATCCTTTCTGTTTCTTTCTCTCCTCCCCAAACTTTAATAGCCCCTGGAGTGAGTATGGAGGTGGCAGGAGTCTTTTGTATTTTCCCAACCTGCTGTTTGCACAAGTGGCTGTTATGACTGCAGCAACATAATTGCTCTTAAAATGCCTCAATAATAAAAAAAAATCTATTTTTATTTTGTAATCTTGAGGCTTCTTGGCTTCCATTTTTCCAGGCCACTTTAGTAACTTCTGAAAATTAGCCTGCCAAATATCATTTCCCAGCTTGACCAGCAAACAGCTCTTTGTTGAAGGGATTGGTTGTGTGTGCGGAGGGGGTCTCCAGAGAGGTTGAGAGTTGGGCTGGGAGTTGTACAGAGGCAGTGGGGGATTTGATTCCTAGATGGCAGCTTTTCTGCCTTCTCTTGACCGCTTAAAAGGAAGCAAAAATATAGAAAACGCATTTTTCAGCCCTTCCTTGGGACCGCCTTTGTTTCCCTGAGTTTGGTTGAGAATGAAAGGACAGCATCTCTAATTCCTGGTCTGTATTTGGTACCCATAACTGCTTGCTGGGCTGGTCAGGTTGGATTTTCAGCACTGTGGAAGGCTGAAACACTCACCCACACTCACATGGAATTTTCTTTGTTTTTCTGAACTCACTTTGAAGAGGATGTGCTCAGACTGACACCAGATGGACAGGAGCTGGTCAGCTTTCAGAGAGGGAATTCCCACTGGTTGAAGGTGCTCTAGGTGGCCTTTTCCAATTCTCAGAGTCTACAGTTTGGCTCTTTGTGGATTCAGCCTTCAAACAAATCTGGCTCTGTGTTCACCTTGGATGATTCATTCACCCTTCATGAATTGTGTGGAATGACCCTGAAAGTGAGAGCCCTTAGGGAGGACCATTCGAATGGGTTTTCAGGAGCTGGTGTTGATGCTGGGGGAAGGTCCATGGAATGCTCTTGACATTTGTGGTCCCCAGGGCAAGAGTACAAGTAAAAGACTGCCCTACCCTCTTTCTGCAGGCAAAGGGTCTAACCAGCACACCTTGTGCATATCCAACCTGCAAAGCCAAACAAACATCTAAACAGAGTCTAAAAAGACTCTAGTGGGAATGAAATTTTATTTGTGCGCATTAAGATAAATATTCCTGGCCCAGGGGATAAGGAATTGGGGTGCCCATTCAAAGCAAAACCATATATGTATATCAGCGTAGATAAATCACCCCAAGCCACTAAGAAATTAAATTACTCGCCGGACTCGGTGGCTCAGGCTGTAATCCCGCGCTTTGGGAGGCTGAGGTGAGTGGATTGCCTGAGCCCGCGGGTTTGAGACCTGCCTGGGCAACTTGGCGAGACCTCATCTCTACAATAAATCAAAAAAGTAGCCGGGCCTGGTAGCGTGCACCTGTAGTTCCAGCTTCTTGGAAGGCTGAAGCGGAAGGATCGCTGGAGCCCAGGAGGTCGAGGCTGTGGTGGCCGGGAGCGTCCCACTGCATTCCAGTCTGGGCGACAGAGAGTAAGACTCCAAATCAAAAAAAAAAAAGAAAAGAAAAAAAATTAAATTACTCCTTAAATCATGGTGAGGGACAAAAGAACGAATTCGTTTGGACTCTGTAGTGTTAGCCAGGCAACCCCTAACCTCTCGTTAATGGAAAACTAACTCAGATTTGTTCACACTGCCCTAGTTGCTGAAGTACCAGGCCTTTATTTCACTTGTACATGCTTTAGTTCACTTTAAAATGTTTTTAGGTATTCGGACACTTAAGGAGACAATCTAGTTAAAATCTTATAATTTTCTCCTGGCAATTTGTAAGTTACCCCTACTTGTAGACTGAAAAGGTTAAAATTAAGCCAGTCTGTGTGATGTTGTGTCGTTCAAAGCGTCAGTTTTTCACATTGTGGCTGCTGAAAAGTTTATTGCCTGGTGCCAAAAAACTCACTCTGATTTCATTTTCAAAAGTTGAATTTAAAACTCAGAATATACTTTCTTTATAATTATACTTCTTATTTGGCAACATATGGTGAAAATGTATACGGCCTATCAATGTGAAAGAACAGAGCAGAGGCTCCAGGCTTTTATGGTGATTACATCTACCTGTATGGGGGCTTTATGTGCTTACAATTTGAATCATTTATAGATGCACACTCAACAGAGTTCTAGCATAACTAGTACTGTGGGGTTTTTTTGCTGACTAAATGATAGGCAAAGCAATTTTCAACAAATGTCTCCCAGTAGGCTGTCATCATAGAAGGCTTGTAATATTGCTTTTTAACCTTAGCATTGGCAGCTATCCAGAAATTATTGCATTGATACCAGACTGCTTTGCACCAGGCAGTTGCCCTTTTCTCCATGGGAACCCGGTGAACTTTCAAGCAGGTGCCTGCTCCCCTCCCTTTGGGCTCTCTTGTTTTTATTTCAGGGAAATCTTTTATCTGTTTTTGTTCAGCTGTAGGTAGCCAAGCACATTGGAAGTTGAAAAATACTGCAAAATAATTCTCTGGATTGTGTTATTATGCCTTTAATGCATTCAAATTAACATTTGGAGCTTTGTCACCAGATAAAAGGAGCATATCGGTGGCACAAAGGGGAAAAGAAAGACTCCCACCCCTTCAGCTTTCTTCCTTCTTTCTCCTTCAACCTCCCTCCTTTCCTCCCTCCCCCCCCCCACTTTTTGAACCTCTTGGAAATGGTTTTGGGGGATTGGTAGACCATGATTCTGTGGTTTGGGGGAAGAATTTGTTGAGACTTCTGGGGATGGATTTGAATGAAGCAAAAATCCTGCAATTGTCCCTCACAGGAGGTGGAGTGGAGGGTGGAATTTAGGCTGCTGCAAGAACTTTACTTCCTAGGTCTGCACCTTTAGGGAAGCTCTGGAGAAGACTATGAACCCTGGCTTCCTCCCATCTCCTGTCTGCAGAGTACTGGCTTGGGATTGGATGCTGGCTTCCTGGGTGCCCAATGCTCTTTTTGACTCCAGAAAGTGGGGGTGCACTGATCTACTCTCGAATCCAAGTAGGAAGACGCGCCATCTGGTGCCTACTAAGTTCTAGAAGTTTGATTTCAAACACCCATCAAGTTTGGAGCAAACTGACTCTTTGTCATGTTGGGCACCAAGCACCTGAAAGATTGTCCTTTACAAAATCAGGGGTATTGCCAGAGGTTGGCACAGTGCCCATTTAAGAAAAGCTCAGTCAGTGTGTTGAATGAATGATTCTTTTCTCATTTGGTGGGAAAATGCTGTTGTGTCCACATGCCATGTCGGCTGTGGGCCTGACTCATGACAGCATCCCGCAGCTACATCCTAGTTGTTGTGTCTCAGTTTTCTCCCAAGCTCTGGTCCCCTTCCATACCCTGCCTGGGGCTCTCTTCAGGCCGGAAATACCTTCCTGGAGGCATTTATCTTCTCAGAGAGTGCTGTGCCCATCTTCACTTTCATCAGGAAAGGAGATCTTAAAGCACAACAAACCCTGGCCTAATAATGCATTTGCCTTGACCTTCTAAAATGATGAGTGTTATCAATTGAAGAAATAGATAGCTATTATGAATCCATGGTTCAAAGAAAATTCCTTCTTTGATTTGGAAAAAAGCATTGTACTGGATAAAATTGGAAATGTAAACTGTAATAGAAAATCAAACTCAAGCATTGAATAAAATTGTGTAAGTCAGTGATTTTCGACCTTCTTCTCTTACTTCCATCACCTAAGAGTTGCTTCATTCAAATAAGTATAAATGAATGAGTGAATGAATGAATTTCAGAACTGTTTATGTAATAATTCCACTGTGATACTTAGGGAGAATTAAACTTCAGATGGTTCATGTATCTAGTCACAAATGTAAATGTAGCACCAATGTGTAAAATATGTTTGGGGTGTAACTGGGGTGAAGGTGATGAGAGAGTCACAGAAGGAGGGAAGAAGGTAGAGTGTTGCTCTCCAAGACAGATGGGAAAATAAATATGTAAATGGATACAAAGGAGAATAGGCTGAGGCTAAGGGGGCATTATTCCATTGGTAAACAAGACATGTTGGTCAGGGAAATTCCTTGGAGGCAGTGTTTTTGAGCTATAATTTGGATGAGCAGAGACACTGTGGTTTCTGGTGCCTCCCTCTAAGATCTCCCCCCTCAAACAGTTGCCCTTTGTGGGAGAAGGACATTTATTCCACCTTTAAGTCTGCGAAGAGATAGAACCACTTCTTTGCCTGCAGGAAGAATCATTAGCTGGTCCAGAAAGTATACTGAGGTGTGTTACAAATGACCAATCATTTACCCACCTTTAAAAAAATTGTGGTAATATATACCGTACATAGCATAAATTTACTATTTTAATTCATTCATGAGTATACAACTCAGTGACATTAAGTATGAGGGGGGACCCCAAATTATATTTTCGAGGGTGGGCCCCTTGTAGTACACTTGGAATTTGTTTCTCTGGATCAAACAGTTAACCAAAGTTTTTATCTGGAAGTTTTGAGAAGGTTGCAGCACAGTTTGTGGAAGAAACTTCTCAAGTTGTGGCAAACAGGTGACTGGCTCTTCCACCGTGACAATGCACCTGCTCACACTGTGCTGAATGTTTAGCAGTTTTAGATGAAAAATAGCATGACCCCTATGCCCCACTCTCTCTATCATCTGATCTCGCCTCAAGTGACTTTTTTATTTTAAAGATGTAGGGCACAAATCAGGATCAGGTACATAAGTGGTCTACATATAGGTGAAGTTTGGGCCTCCCATTGGACTTCATTTCACCTGGGTTGAGATTATGTACCCTTATTGATGTTGTGTGGCCCCCCGTTCCCCCTCCCCCACTGGCAGTGTCCTGCTACTGTCAATCACTTTCTTGTAGTATTATGACAGGTATTCAGGGACCACTTATGTGTGAGAACATGTGGTACTTACTTTTTTGTTTCTGTGAGAGATTACTGAGTAGGATAGACTCTAAATCCATCCAAGTTCTGAGCCCCATTTTTTTTTGGTTTCCCCAGTTGAAAAAAGTCCATTTTGCCTTTTAGCAACAAAATTGATGAGTTCAAAAACAGTTTTGAGCAGTGGAAAAAGTGTCTTGGTAGGTGTATTGTATCAAATGGAGAGTACTTTGAAGGTGACTGAAATTTAAACATGTAAGAATAAATACACAATTTCTTAAAAAATTTATTTTAAAAATGTGGGTTATTGACCAGGCTCAGTGGCTCAGCCTGTAATCCCAGCACTTTGGGAGGCTGAGGTGAGTGGATTACCTGAGCCCGTGGATTTGAGACCAGCCCAGACAACTTTATGAGACCTCATCTCTACAATAAGTCAAAAATTAGCCAGGCATGGTAATTCATGCCTGTAGTTCTGGCTACTTGGAAGGCTGAGGCGGAAGGATAACCGGAGCCCAGCATGTCGGCACTGGGATGGTCGTGAGTGTGCCACTGAACTCCAGCCTGGGTAACAGAGTGAGACTCCAACTCACAAAACAAACAAAAAAATGTGGGGTGCAATTCAGAGTTAGGTATACAAATGGTCATTGTGTAGGTAGGAGTTTGGTCCCCACTTCACCTGGTTTAAGATCAGGTATCCTTATTGATGAGGTATGCGCCCCCCAACCCCGCAGTTTCCCACTACTGCCAATCCCTTTCTTATAGTATTATGATGATTGTTCAGGGTCCACTTATGAGTGAGAATATATGGTACTCAGTTATTTGTTTCTGTGATAGATCACTGAGTAGGATAGATTCTAAATCCACCCAAGTTCCGAGCCACTTTTGTTTCTCCAGATGAAAAAAAATCCTTCAGAGGGAAACATTTTGCATTTTAGTATCAAAACTGATGAATTCAAAACAGTTTTGAGCTGTGGAAAAAGTGTCTTGATAGGTGTGTTGCATCAAATGGAGAGTACTTTGAAGGTGACTGAAGTTTAAACATGTAAGAATAAATACACAATTTTTTATAAATGAATGCTGGGTTTTTTGGGGTCCCCACTTGTACACCCGCATTGTTGTGCAACCATCACCACTGCCATCGATCTCCAGTACCTATTAAACAGAAACTCCTCATTGTTCCCTCCCTCCAGCCCCCGCCAACCACTGTTCTACTTTCTGTCTCCATGAATCGAACTATTCTAGGTACCTCATAGAAGTGGACTCGGAAAATATTTGTCCTTTTTTGTCTAACTTATTTCACTGTTGTGCATCCTTTTGAAGACAGGTTTATCACAGCAGGAGCCTATGTATCAAGGATGCAGGTCTTCTGAGCCTCAGCCCCTGTGGGCATCTCTGCCTAGAACTGAACCCCCATCCTGCAGATCTCAGCTTCAATGGTGCTGCTGCAGCGAGGCTCCTACCCAACCACTTTTGCCCTTCCTATGATCCCTGCATCCTGCTTGCTTCCTTTCACTTCTTCTGTCCCATTGTATATTATAGGTAGGTTTATGGTTTTATCCTGATTAGCTGACAGGGTTACCAGGTGACAAGATTTGAGAGGGCTGGGACATCTGTCTACTGTGTAGGTTTATATATGGGTGTAACCCTGTGCTTATGGTGCAGTCAGCACTCCATAAGCACTTGTAAGGTGGGAGGAGGGATGGAGCAATGCATCTCTGTCTTTAGCTTGGCTACGGACTGTCATGAGATCCATACATGTGACTGTGTTTGGGGGAGGCTCAGAGATAAATGCAAACTTAATGCTGCCATTCTTACTAGCGCCCCTGCCACCTTTGTACAGATTTTGCATGGCAAATGTTTAGATTTCAACCACTCCACTCTTGGAGCCTGACAAGAGTCTGGACTGCTTTGCTTGTGCCCTCTGCATGTGTGCTCTGAGTAGGTAAACAGATGTTAATATCAGCCTAAATAAAACACAATTAAAAGCTAAGTCCTGCTACATGAATGTCAATCCCTGCGTTCTTATCTCAGATAAAACAACTTTGGATGAGCTCCTTCTTTGGATTATCCACGCCACTAACATCTAGATCATTATGCCAATTAGACTTTATTAATATAAAAAATAATATAGCGGTTTTCAGACCTGAGGAATTAGAGCATAACCCCCTGAATCAGGCTAAAATCTTAGACTGTTAGTGCTAGAGGGGGCTTCACTGGGCACCCCTTTCAACTTACTCATTGTATAAAGGAGAAAATTGTAGACCCGTGATATCAGGGGCCTTCCGGGGTCCTCCAGAGGTGCTGGCTGAGCAAATACCCAGGACTCAGGCCTCATGACTCCAAATGGACATTACTGATTGAGAAAAAGAATGTACAAATACCAAATATTCACAGAATAATTGCATTCAGGAAGAGTTGTCTTTTTCTAGACTACTCGATATCTTTATTAACTAATGCAAGTATTGCAGTCATCATTTTTTCTACCTTGTTGCCTTTAAAACCCTGTCTTCCATTGAGATGCAATGCTTTGATCATTTAAATAGCACAGTTATCTGAACACAACTGTGAAAAACCTCAAGTTGCTCCTTCATTGAGTTTTAACATTAAAGTTCCCAGGAACGTTAGTGGTTCTTGAGAAAGGGACAGCGACATGACCCTGTGTGAACAGGCCATCTTCCAGCTTTCAGTGTAACAACGTGGTGGGACATTCGCTGGGGCTGAGGATAGAAGCTTGAAGTTTGCTGAAAGCTGACAAGTGCTGAGGTATGAATTGCAGTGAAAACTGTTCCATTTCTTTGGGGGAGAAAGTCATACTCCTTAGAAATACAGTACTCTCACTTGTCAAGAAGTTCTCATTTCTTTTATGCTATGCTCACCTGAAGTGCAATAGGAGTTTTCCTGTGATTAATTAAGCAGATGACAGGTGACACTTAAAATGGAACATTCAGCACCTCTCCCCACCCTGTCTGTATACAGAATACAGAGGTAATTGGATAGAAAAAATATGGCATTTAAATGTGGATTTTTTAAAAAAAAAGGTCCTCTCCTCTTTGACTTATTTATGCAGATCAAGAGAGATTGGCCTTCCAGAGTTGTGTAATGTCACAGACATGTGCGGAAACCAATCTGTTGTGCCACATGCCCTCATTTTGTAAGTGCACCCCCTCCTTTGGCTATTGGCAAAACCTTGCTTAGTGGCGCATCAGTAATTAGGAACTGTCACCACCTCTGCATGAAGTAATGTGGCTTTTCTCTCTTGTCACTTCGTTCCTTGGGGGTTGCACTGGGGAGTCACATTTCATCACTGGTGAAACACAAACCTGTTTGGAAATGGAAAGGTTCCAGGACTGTACTAACTACATTAACCCTCAGAAGCACCCCTCTTTCCCAGGGTCTGTCACCGATCTAGTCAGTCCTGCCGCCATCTCCAGGGAGCACTGGAGACTCTTCTCCCTGTGTTGCCACTACAGGTCCTGTGCTGAGGGTCTGGTCAAGTCACAGAATATCTGCTGTGGCCTGATACTGTGTTTCAAAGCCCTGGGAAGAAATTCTCCTTGTTGTTTCCTCCCCCTCCTAGCCCCTCTCCCCACCACAAGAAAGAATACATTAAAAGAAAATAAAAAGATGAAAACTGCAGCTTTCCTGGAGGTACACCTGGGTCTATACCTAGATATCAACTCAGATAAGCCAGTCCTGTGGGATATTATGAGGAGTCTAATAATAATTAAAACAGGGACAGTAGTAATGGTACCCAGCCTTTATTGCCCTGCTGATGTTCAGCAGACTCTGAGGTAAGAATTCTTCTGTACTCCCTTAAAAATCTAATAAGGGAGTGGGGAGCAGAACAGGGTGGGGGAGAAGTCACTCGAGGGAACAGATTCGGATGAGGCCCTGTCTGATGTTAAGAGGGTCTCTGGAGCATAAATAACATCCCAGAGTTTGTCCTGTCCGTGGTGAAGAGCTGGGCTTTTGAACCCCTACACTGGTCGGTCATTGGTTATAAGGCACCTGGTCTCAGTGGGGAGTGGGAATATAAACTCAGAGGCACCTGTCCTTCCCTTACAGGCCGGGCAGCTTAGTGCCAGGGGTTCTTCTCTGAAGACCACAGGTGCAGGCTCTGAACAACAACACACATGGAAGCCGGAGAGTAGGTGCAAAGAGCTGCAGGGGAGGTCTGTGAGGACTGGGGTATCTTTTGTGTAAGCTGTAGACAAACAGTGTCTGTTGGGGACATGAGGGCTCTTGGCATGAGAGCTATCCTACCAAGCAGACTCTGCAGTGTTCCTGGCCCAAAGGATTTTGATTAAACAGCCAGGAACCTGGATGACCCACACAGCTGATTTTCCCTGGGCCTCCTGCTTTGAGAACAGGAACTGGCTTCACGTCCAGGCAGGGAAAATGCATGGAGGGGACCTCAGATCTCTGTTGTAACCTTCTGATGAAACATGTTAATTAGCTGTGAAACAGCTGGTCAGGATGACCATCCAGCCATAGTGCCACCTCCTCATGAGATCGGGGTCTGGTGGCTGGATGCGACCCCTAGTCTGTTTGTTTGGGGATGTACCCAGGGGCCACAGGTTCCTGCCAGACCTAGTGAAAAAAGATGTGTTGTTCCTCTGGGGGAGGACAGTCCTTTATCATTAGCCTAGAGAGTGAGGGCATCTCTGAAAACTGGAGAAGCTGATGGATGCTGGCATGTGGGCCCAGGGATAAGGCTGCCACGCATCCTCCCAGCTGCATGGATCTCTCCATTGACAACCAGCCAGAAGGTGACTGGTCATGGCAGTCCACAGTTTTTAAGGGCTCCCCCATGCCATTTGGGGGCTTTGGCGGACAGTTCCAGTTGCCTGGAGATTTCATGAACCTGTTACTAGAGGATCAGAAAAGCTGTCTGCGTGGACCAGTTTTTACAGTGTAGGGAGAATTAGAGTCTGTTAACCGTGCATTTCATGAACAACTTGGCTGATGCAAAAGCTAATGGCTTTCTTAGAAGACTTCCAGATGGAGTGGGTACCATACTTTGTGAAAATACTGCATGCAACTCCAGAAAGCACTTCTAGCAGCCAGCACCCTGGAGTGTTCTCAAAGTTGGCTTTGCAGGTTAACTGGCTGGCCGAGGCAGTGACCTTCATTCTAGTAAATTCCTAGAGGAGACAGTAGGGTGATGCAAAGAGTATTGATCTGGGGAATTGAAAACTTGTCTCAGGTCCTGATGGTGAGATTGGAGCATGTCCTTAGAGGTGTGGAGAGGAACCAAATACTCTCGGCCTTTAGGGAACTTGAGCAGAAACTGAGACCAAGAGAGGTGAGCAGAAATGCTCAGATTATTTGCCCTAGCATGTTACCAACATGAGGAGCCTGGGAGGAAAATGCTGGGTGTAAGAGTAGATGAGTGAGCAAGAGCAGAGATGGGAAGGGAGTGAAAGAAGAGAGAAGACCCAGTGTCCCAGCTTGCCAGAGCCCAGAACCTTTCCAGAGAGCAGGGGACTGGGGAAAGGGAGAGCCCGGTGGTATTCTCTACTCTCCTCCTACCATACCTTGTTCCATTCTTTGGGCCCTGTCCTCTCAATGCATAAATGACTCAGGGGTAGAAGTGGGCCCGTGACTTCAGACCAACCAGTGTTCATATTCATCCTCTTGATTTTGAGCAAGTTAACCTCTCTGACCTGAGATTCCCCATAGAATAGGTGTAATAGAGGGCAGATCATGGAGCTCTGGAGACAACTCCATGAGAAACACAGCTAAAGTCCTGCGTGTACTTTAGCACATGCATTCACTGTGCTCGGTGACGAAGAGCTATTAGAATTGGGTGGGACCCATTGTGGTGGCTCCAAAAATGGGAAGTGATTTCCAGAGTGGAGTATTGTCTTTATGCCTCAGATCTTATCTGACCTGAGGGGATCTGACTTGAACCTCGGGTCCAGTGGGTAAAGCTTCTTTCTCATCTTTCCAGAGTGCACTGATGAGATAGTTTTGAAACGATGAAAGAGAAGGAAATTCATCAACAAATGCCATGCTGTTTCCTCTGGGGGAAAAGAATGCATTTTTCCCTTTAATACTCAAGACTTAGAAAAAGTCAGGAAGGTAAAGGAGGATGAAGAGGGCAAAATGTGTCTAGTCAGACATTTGGGAAGGCCCTTAGGTGACCTTGATTCCCAAAGTTGCACAATGCTGAGTCATCACAAATTCCTGGGCCACCTGCAGCTGGATGCATGGAGAAACCAGCATCTGGAGACTTTTGTGAAATGTCTTCCTGGAGCACTTACCTCTGGCTGAGACTTGAAGGTGGATGTCATTGTTTGATGCCTTAGCAACTTCAACCTTCAGACCTGGGCTTTGCTTACTTTCTGCTGCCCATCCAAAATGGGCCAGGGCATCTCTCAGAACTGGCAGAGATGGTGACAGGGACTTTGCATGTCTTTTGTGATACTTGGAGGAATGGGACAAGTGGGGTTTCTAGTGCTCTCAGAAATCTGATATGAGACAAATCGCAGTTTGCTGGCTCCTGTGTCACTGAGCTGCTTCTGGATCATTTCTGATTTGGAAGATGGGAACAGTTTGATCTGGTTGGAACCAGTCCTAGCATCTAGGGAGTTCCTGAATGCAATTGAGTGAATGCTATTGGCCACAGAGTCAAGGACTCTCCAGATCTACTCATTCTGCAACTTTCTCAAGTTTTTGTTCAATTAGGCTTTTGACCTCTGGGGTTGGGGTAGGGGAGAAAGTGATTACAGACAGGGCATTGTTCAATTCAAACTCTGACACTTAGGGCATTTACTCTTTAAGTATATAAGACATGTTTTCTTTTTACAATTCCTAGATAGAATACAGTACCAGCAAGTAAGTTATTGTGTTACTTATTATTATTGTTAACATTAGGCCATTTAAGCATCCTCCTTGGTTGATGGAATGCTATCATCCCTACATACAGGGATAGCCCTCTCTTTGGTTCATCTAGGTTTTCCCCTCTGCACTCCCCAACTCTGCCCTCCCCAACTCTGCCCTCCCCACTACCCCAGCTCCCACTCACATGTGTTTAATCTTTGTGCTTGAATATGTGTTCATCCTTGAACAAGATATTCTTTATGTGTCCATTAAAAAAGAAATAAAACTGATATTGCACTACAGAGCTTGCTTATTTATTACCGTGTTTACTCAAAACTTTAATAAAGCAGCCCATGTTTTTGTACATATAGATAGCACATATCCTTTATGCAGGAACTTTTTTGATAAATTCTTGAAAAAAAGAAAAAAATGAGTTGATAACTCAGTGAGGTGTTAGCATGACCATTTTACAGATAACTAAACTAAGGCCTCAAACAGGAGGACACATGTGAAGATGGATGGCAGAGCCAGGCCTTCTTCCTGATTCCTGACCCAGCGCCCTTTCCACTGCTAAGTCAGCAATCTTGGTTTTCTTAAGCCCCATTGTGACTTGTGTCCATGGAAGAGTCTGACCTTGGCCATCCTGTGGTTACAGAGGCTGAGTGCCTGGGCCTTTGGCCTCTACTTACCCCCATTCTCTCATTCTGTATACATGACTATGCTCACAAATCCTCCCTACCCGTTTCCTGCCCTTTGCTGCTCACCAAGAGATAGCAGTGCCATTCACACACTAGAGCAAAAAGTACTATCACAAGCACCTTATTATGCTTATAGGCATAAGAATAAATTCTTATAGACATAAGAATAATAATGTCTTTGTTCCTAGATTCTCACAAATGGAGTCTTATTTCAGTTCATTATTATCATCTACCTCAAGAGCTTCATCAAAATCGACTCTCTACCAGGAAACACATTATTTATGGACTACAGTAACTCCATGTGGTGATTTAGAAGGATGGGAAAGATTCGGCTTCTGAATCCAATGCCTTTCCTTGTTAAAATTATAGATTCATAAAGGCTTATAGAAACTATTTAGAAATGGAACAGAGATCTCAGAAAAAGGATGCTTTCCAGAAAAACAGACTGCAGATGGAAGGGTCTAGAAAGAACATTATTTAGAGGGGCTGATGGCAGAGCAGTGGGGACCCAGAGGGGATGAGACCTCAAAATATAGCAAAGAAGCTTCAACCCCAGGTTCAAAACCCAAACAGAGCACTTAGAAAGAAGTCATAAAAGAAAAGGAGAGAAGGAGCCTAGAAACAGGTAGAGAGAGGCCAATGATAGGCCATGGGTGAGTGTAGCAGCTAGGAAGTAAGGATGAGATCATTAGTTTTGTTGGGAGAAAAGTTAAGAAGTTGGTGACAGAAGTTTTGGTGACTGAATATTGGATGAAGGCTGATACATAACTTTAATTATGTCATCCTATTATTTGTTATACTGTTATTGCCATCCTTTTTATTTAGTTACTGAATAATGAGAAAGAGAGTTGATATTGATGAAGACCTTCAAGCCACAATATTTATCCCGGGACCAAACTTTCTTGGAATATATGTGTCAGGGAGTATAGATTCACAAAAGAAAATTTTATATTTGTGAGGACAGTATAAGTATTTGGCTTTTATTTATGTCCTCACCCACTACACAAATAGGTTTTCTGTCCAGTGTACTGGAATTTATGCTGCACAGTCTTATTACAATATTGTAAATTGAGCTATGTATGAATTTTCCTTTGGAAATACCATTATTTTTTCTGAATGTTCACCTCAGCCAGGCACTTTAAAACCTTTGAGTCAAAAGGGTGGTGTCTGAATTAATTATGTATTTGTTCAGAAAGAAATATTTGCTGACTGGCATGGATTGGAGTAATGATTATTAAGGAATCTAATTCATTTGACAAATTGCAGATTGTCAGAGTTACAAGATTCTCAGTGTAGGAAACAAAATGTCTC
This sequence comes from Carlito syrichta, assembly GCF_000164805.1. NCBI lineage: Eukaryota > Metazoa > Chordata > Mammalia > Primates > Tarsiidae > Carlito > Carlito syrichta. The sequence goes on along the minus strand of NW_007249396.1, from coordinate 39,252 downwards.
CTCTGCAAGGTCTATTTGGTGAGTGACAGCTGGCATATGTGTTTCATCTCCAGAGGGCAGTGTGCAGGGCTAGCCAATCTGGGCTGACAACCTTAGGAACTCTAGAATTTGCACCTGCCTTTCTATAGGCACAACATGTGCCCCTCTATATACAGCATCTGTTTGCTTCCAAAATCTCAGTGGCTCTTCTGAGCCTTCGGGAGTGGGACAAGTCATCTGATATGCCCAGCCACCATTTAGAGGCTTTCCTGTTTCTATTTCTTCATGGAGTGGCCTTTCAAGCCCTCTGTTCTATCTAAATCCCATTCCTTATTCCAGACCCAAAGCATATCTCCCTGTCTCAGACCACTCAACTCAAAAGGCTCTCTACTTCTTCTGTCTCCAGCATCCACTTCAGGTGTCTATATGATCAAAAGGTAGTGGATTGAGATAGTGAAGAACATGGATTCTGGAACCCCACTGCCCAGGTTGAAATCCTGACTCTACCACTTACAAGCCATGAGACCTTGGGCTAGTCACTTCTTCAGTATCATCTTCCTTGTTGGTAATTTATGATGAAAGTGCTTATCGTATGGGGTTTGTATGTGGAGTTAATTAGTTACCATTGGTAAAGAGCTTAGATCAGTGCCTGCCAGACAGTATTCAATAACTACAGAGAATGTTGCTATTTGGTCAAACTGAGGGTGTGATTGGTTACATTTGGGGTTGTGTTTAGCCTTCTCATCTGGACTATAAGCTGCTTAGGGACTGGCCAGCCTCTGCCCCTGTTGTGTAACTCTTTTGGTGTAAACACTAGCATGCACACCAGTAATTAGTAAGGGAGGGAGAAAATGGGAGCAGAGACTTGGCTGTAGAGCTTTTGCTCCTGCGCACAGATGCTCTCCATCACAGGACAGAATGTTCCATCTGGTCTTCAAAGAATAGGCTGGGCCAAAATTTTTCTCTCAGCGACCCAGAGAGGATGACCCCATCAGGGAAGGACCCTAGAAGAGAATGGGAGAGAAAGCCTGCCACCTGCAGAAGAGACAAGATGGTGTGTTTCTGTTTGCACAACACACTTCCTTTTGGAGCGCGTCTCTCCAACCTCACTTAGGACTTCCTTGGTTTGAGTATATTCACTAATGCTGGCAAAGACACACACCGTGGGTGACCCCAATCAGATCTGAGGTAGAAACTCCTCTCTGCCCTCCTCTGGGTATCCACAGCACACAGTGTCTACCTCTTTTAGAACTCTTAGTGCAACTATTCACTGGATATGAATCTATCTCCTGTACCCAATTTTGAAACCTTGGATTGCTTCCCTAAACTGCTGAATTCGACTCTTGATGTGATGTATTCATTGAGTACCTGCCTTGTAACACACAGAAAAGTGTAACTCAATCCATTCTCAAGAAGTCTGACATCTGGCCAAGAGACAATTAAATAATAATAAACTCAAGACAGAGTTAATTAACAGTACAAGACAGTGCAGACAGGACATACTGTAGGAGTTTGGTGGGGAGCGAAATCCCCCTAACTCCTTGTGGGCTGGAATGCTCCAGGGAAGGGCTCTGAGCACAGCTAAGATCCCTCTGTTTAGGGGATGCAAAACAAATAGTTCACAGTTTGGCTTTATTTGAAAACAATTTCCCAGCTGGGAAGAAGCCAAGCCCAAACAAGATCTGCATGCAATTCAAGTTCAAGTACACTACAGGCAGAACTGTGCCCTGCTTTTGAAAGGGTGCATTTTGTGCATCTAATTTCATGTCTCATATGCACACTCATAAAAAGAAACTAAGGTACAGATTTTAAAAATAAACAATTGTAGCAGTAACGGTTGGACTCCACTGTTGGAGGATATGGCAGAAGGGGCTCAGGGGCCTGTGGTCTCCAGGGTCTCTGCTTCTGGTCTTGAGTTTACACCATGAGACTGGCTCTTTGGCAGACGCTGTCTCACAGATACATTCCCTTTCCCTCTCAGGAGTTGGGATACTTGGTTTTGTCCACTGTATGCCCCAGATGTGCAAGTGTGTACACTTATTTGTCAGCAGGAAAAAATAGCAGGAGCAGGGAGAGGTGTTCTTTGTTAAGTTATAGGGAGACCACCCAGTCATTCGGGAAGTAATTTTATGTTTCTTCTGCATGTGTTTTATTTTTCCCAGCTAGTTATCATCTTGATGATACCTCTCAGTCCTTTGAAGAATGGGAGTGGATGATTGGTGCCTCCTTTTTTCCCCTCCTGCATACTCTCATCTGCTCCAATGGTTTCAGTTACCCACCTGCGTTCTGACAAATGTCGATTCTAGCCCCAACTCTCCTTCCAAGCTTCCGGTCATTATTTTCCATGCTTCTCCCTGCTTCACGATCGCCCCAAGCCCAGGTCTGGCCTCTTGCTGTTTCCTATTGCAGATGGCGATGTCACCTTGGCTAAAGCCTGCTCTGCCATTCCTGTGTCTGTTCTCTTAGTCTAGACTCTCATTATTTTGTCTTGACCTATTGAACAAGTCTCCCAATGAGCCATACTCTCTTTGCATCTGCATCCTGTCCTCCACACTGTCACCAGGGTCACCTTCCTAACTTATAGATATGTTCCTGTCATTGTCTATTTTGAGGACCCTTGATGGCTCCTCATTGTCTAAGCAGGAAGCCTGCATTAAGAAATAAGAGTCAAAGCTTGTCATATTCTTCATAATCAAGCCTGCACCTTTCTTTCCAGCCTTACCCTCCGTCCCATCCTCTGTGTGTTCTAGACACACCTTTTTACCTGGTGCTAAACAAATCAGATACATTATAGCCTCTGTGCTTTTTTCCCCCTGCTATTGTTTCCCCAGTGAAGTCCAGTTCACCCTTAAGATCAGCTCAAAAGTCCCTTCTCTTTGAAGTATGTACTCAGACCACAGTTCTACTACAGCATCCACCACTGTTGGACTGCATGGCAATCCATTGCTTGTTGATTATTTGTCTGTTGGTGGAAGTTAACTTACTGAGGGCTGTCACTGAGTCTTATCTTTGTACCTCCAGTGTCTGGTCTATGGTAGGTCCAATGTTACTGTTGTGAGGATGGAAGAAGGGAGGGAAAGACGGAGGGAGGGAGGAGAAAAGGGGTGAAAGATGGAAAAAAGAATGAATGAATACCCTTGAGAGTCTTAATGTATTCTACATGCAGGCATTTCTCTTTCCATTTTCCCAATGTTTAAAGATGTCACATACTTTTTTAGAGCACTGGCACCCATTAGGCTCTTTGTAAATACTAGCAGATTGACATATATTTGTGAAAAATCTACCTTAAAATTTGATGGCTATAAAAACACAGGTTGAGCCTGTTATCCCGCACCTTTGGGAGGCTGAGGTGAGTGGATTGCCTGATCCTGCGGGTTCGAGACCTGCCTGGGCAACTTGACTAGACTTCATCTCTACAATAAATCAAAATGAGCCGGTTGTGGTAGCACACACCTGTAGTTCCAGCTACTTGGAAGGCCGAGGTGGAAGGATCGCCGGAGCCCAGCAGGTCGAGGTTGCGGTGGCCAGGAGTGGCCACTGCACTCCAGTCTGGGTGACAGAGTGAGACTCCAACTCAAAAAAAAAAAAAGAAAAAAGAAAAAACACAGGTTGATGCTCTGTCTGCTTACAAATTAAAGATTTTGCTTTCAGCTTAAAAAAATACTGTGCTTGCCGGCTTATTTGTGGTGGAAACAGTCTGCTTGCATCAGGCATTAGTAGCCCCTATTTTTTTTTTTAATCCACTTAGGAAAAAGCTATGGAAAGATCATTGGTAACCAGCTGGGAACTCCATCTCACATGTGGGCCTGCTTTTTGACTTAATACTTCAGTACTGCAAAGTTGAAATGGGAAGTTCCCTTTGGAAAATAAGGTAATACACATAAAAGTAGAAAAACCAAGACTTTCATTTTCTCCTGAATCTGAGAAGCTATGCAGTTGAGTTCTTTGTTTCCTTTTGTTACCGTATTGACATTTACATTTTGTAGCTATGGTAATGGAGCAATGATAAGAAGTTGCTTTTTCCTCATGGTAGGACAGTGCTTAAACAAAAGGACCCTAAGGATGGTAGAGGTCTAGGCCAGCCACCTTTACTGATTTTTCCAAAGCTTTAAATTTAGCTCATGAAACTAAGCTAGCAAGGAAATTCTGGATGGGGTTCTCAGGTAAGGGTTGTAACGAGTATAAAATCAACGAGGATTAATCCCCCCCTTTAATTATCTATGCAAGGTAATCTAACATTGCATTTTTTTTCCTTCTTCTCTCCTTGACGGAAGACAACCTGCTGAGTTCCCACTTGCTCAGCCTTCCTGATAAATGTCAAGCCATCTTTTGGAGCTGGCACGTAGTTAGACTGCTAAGTCACATATTTCCTCCAAGTCATCCTCTTTTCCAAGGATATGGCACCATGTTGAGGATAAAGCCCAGGACACATTCTGCACTAGGCACAGAACAAATGCTATTAACCTGGAGGAAAACTGACATTTCTGCAGGCTGCTGCAGTGTTGGTATTTTATTTGCTTCCCTTGGGGCCTGACTGTATTCCTGCCTCTTCCCATGATGTGCTCAGGTGAAGCTTAAATGCCGTGTATGGGGTTTCTAACAGGTTGCAGAAGAAAGAGGCCCGAGTGAGATTTCATTCTGAGTCCTAGGATAGAGGGAACAAGGACTGTGCACCTGCTGTCTTAAATTGATTAGAACAGTGCATGTCCAGGCAGGATCCATGGCTGGGCCTTTCTCATCGGTTATGGGGAATGGTCTTGCAAATCTTTTGGAAAAAAATACAATAAATCCATAGCTCACTTAGAGCCACTCTACATTATATTTTGCTTTCAACATTGAGAGAGAAAAATCATGTTTTAAAGCTTATTAAAATGTTACCCATATAGATAGTTTTTAAAGATAATTTATATTAGCACTGGTGCGTAACCTTTTAAATTAATAATTCAGAACTGTGACTAGAGGTTTCAGTAATCTCCAGTAGTATATTATCTGACTGTTCCACTGAGAAATTAGCACTTATGGACCAAGGTATAAAAAGAAAAAAATCTAACCCATTTGGTAGTCTGTTCTCAGATATGAGAGCCTTCTTAAATGAAAGCCTTTAGTGTGAGAATTCTGATTTCTAGAATCAAATCTGTTTCAGGTCATTATGGAGTTCTATAAAGAAAGGCCTCTGCTACCTAACAACACGTTGAAGTCTTAAAAGTAGGCAGACTATTGATTTTTAGCAAGAGTTTTACTGCCCCAGACACTGAAGAATGAGTCTCATGACTAAAATTTATAGGTTATTAAGGAGAAGAATGCAGGGAAAAGACTAGTTGGAAGATTCACAAAATTAGCTCATTTTGTTCGTTAGAATCCACTTAGCACTCTTATTTGAAATATAGATATATCTGAATCTGAAAAGTGCTTCTTGGTTATGTGGTAGATTTATATAGGCTGAAAATATACTGGAATCATATTTTAACCCACAAAGACAATCCGTTTTTGGAGGTTTGCAAAGCAAGGGCAAAGCAATTTTTTTTTTTTTTTTTGAGATGCCTAATTTGTTGAAAAGATCAGGGTTGGCAGATCTGGCTACAACTGACTTTTTTTTTTTTTTTTTAACCTGGAAGAAAACCTGTTCAGCTCAATCAAATAGACATATTATAGAAAGATTTCTCTAGTTTGAGTTGATATTAAATGCAGTGTTCTGTTTTGTTTTAAATCAGATTCTGTGCCTCAGTTTAGAATAGGAAAGCCCTTTCTGAATTCCTCTGGAGTTATTTTGTGCTCATCAGATGGAATGGGTAGATTTATTAGAAAGGTATCTCTATGGAAGAAATAGGTACACTCTTCATCATATGTGGTTTAAAATATAACATGTGTTTATGCCAGAAGCAGGGTAGTACAGAAGAAACCCCTGGACTAGGAAGATTCGAAGGTGCATTTTATCTCAACTCATCTCTCAGCCAGTGAGACACTGGACACCTTGGGTCTTATTGTCTTCATCTGCAAGGTAGATGCCATGACACCCATCAGGACTTTATCAACACATCCTCAGGACCGTAATCCAGCCTCTCTTAGACAGAGATCACAGACAGAATGAGCTCAGCAACCAGGAAAAGTGCCAGTCTCACAGCAGAGGTCCCCAGGGGCTGAGTTTTACTCAGTATCTAGGGCTGTCAGCTGAGAACGAGATGCAATCATCTATATGGAAGTGCTTTTAAACATGTATAAATGTAAGCAACTTAACATATAACATTTTCCATTTAAAAAAAACTTATATTCAATACCAGACACAAATAATATATTCCACAGTGTTTTTGTGAGTGGAGAATTTATTTATCCAAATTAATATTGTGTCCTTTAAAGTTGTTCCCTGAAAGGTGCTGCTGAAAGCCCACTAATGATGATTATTGTATCAGTTTTATATTCTCCTACCTCTCGGGAGCCCTTGGCTTCTGTCTTTTCTTAGTCCCTCTCTTCATGACTGCCAGGGATGTCCCAAAGTGCAAAGTGGAGCAAGTAGGTCTGCTTCAGCTCATGAGTTGGGGGGTGTTGAGACTCTTAGGTGGTGACTGTCTAACCCTGAGAAGATAAGGTTGCACGCCTTGGCCTGGATGCCTGTCCTGCCAGCTCTCCAGCCTTCTCCTCACACATATCCATGCCTCCAGTCCTTGGAGCTACTTGAAATCCCCACATGTGCCAGCTCCTCTTGGCCTCCTGCTTTCACACCTGCATGCCCTCTCTGAACCCTCTGCGCCCCAACCCTTTCTTCTTTCAAGAAGGGACTCAAGTGCCATTTCTTCTTGGAAGCCTTTGCACCCTCTTCCAACTGTGTCTGGAATTTCTCCTCATCTCCCACTGTCAACCTTACCATTTTGTGCTGTAATTTTTGGTCTCTGTGTTTGCCTTTTTTTTTTTTTTTTTTAGAAAGCAGGATTAATTGAGAGGACAGCCAGGTTCGGTGACTCAGCCTGTAATCCCACGCTTTGAGGGGCTGAGGTGAGTGGACTGCCTGAGCCCATGGGTTCAAGAACCGCCTGGGCAACTTGGCGAGACCTCATCTCTACAATAAATCAAAAAATTAGCCGGGTGTGGTAGCGCGCACCTGTAGTTCCAGCTACTCGGAAGGCTGAGGCAGAAGGATCGCCGGAGCCCAGCAGGTCGAGGCTGTGGTGGCCGGGAGCGTGCCACTTCACTCCAGCCTGGGCAATGGAGTGACACTCCAACTCAAAAGGGGACCCCAAGGGGTTGCCCCTTGTCTGCCTTTCTTAATGGACACTGAATATATTGAGAGTAGGATTACTGGGCCTTCATTGTTTCCTCATACCACTGCAGTAGGGAGCAGCTCATATGCTCCCAGTCAATATTTGCTGAGTAGGTGGCCAGATGGATGAACGGGAATATGTAATCTCCCCTGTCTTACCTTTTAACATCTAGTGTGTCAATTGTGGTCAGCAAATGACAGAGCAAAGGGATTATAGGTTGCATATTTTATTAAGATTTGTAAGTAATCCCAACTTCTGTTCTTCTTCCAGCAAAGCTCCAAAGGCTTTGTAAAGATGACCGAAACAGAAACTTTTAACCTGTTCCCATATTCTAAGGAGTTCTCAGGGCTGAAGGTAGACAAAGCCAAGTGTTTGAAGTGCATCCTCAGGACAAGAGAAGCAGTCAGAATGGAGTTTTGGGCATCTGAGTGGGATACAGGAGAAGGGAAGATGAGAAACCCACCAAGGTGGGGCATAAAATAATTGTATCTGGGCAAATCAAAGTTCCTTTGCTATGCCTCCTTCTGCTGACACCACACTGGTAGTAGCACAGTGACCCATCTTAAGGACTCCTTTTTAATTGTGAGCTAGAGTGAGTCAGTAGGAAGAAGCCATCAGAACCTCAGGGACCGTGGCTGAGGCAGGTGAAACCAATGCATCCTTGGTCTGAGCAGAAGGAAAATTCAAGGAAAGCCACTGCCAACATGTGCTGGTGGCTCAGCAGCTGCTAACAGTCACCATCATTCCAGCTGTGTGTGTGCTATTACAGGAAGCCTAATAAATCTGGTGATTTAATTACACTAAATTACTTAATCAGAGAAATTTTTATGCTACAAATTATTACTTTAATAAACCAGAGAGAATAAAGAAAAATTTCTTGAATATCTTTGCCAAATCGGTTAGGCATCCATTTTCAATTTAATAACTAATAGCAGAGGAGATTGAAATAGATGTTATTACAGATTTTTACAAGGCAAAATATATTTAAGCAGGATCAGAAGGTTAATTAAAATTATAGTTGGGCCTTGTCATTACCCAGCCACTCTTTTTCTTCGGTACTGTTGCTCCAAGTTTAGCGTCTGTTTGATAAAAATGCTTAAAATGGAATCCTCATTTAAAAGAGAATTATACTCATTCTTATTTTTGAGCCTGATCTCATGTACCTATGTCGGAAATAAATGCATAATTAACCCTTTTTCATGATAAATTAACATTCATTTTCCTAGGATTAGTAGGAAATAGCATAATACAGGGCAGGGTTTGCTTTCATACTAACAGTCCCCTGGGACCTCTAACACTCTTAAAGGATTAGTAAAGCCTGTGATCCATTGTGTGTCTATGTACATGAAAATAGGATGCAGTTCCCAACTGTCAGAGAGAGAGGTTTTCCTAATTGACAGCTTTTACAAGTAAACGTAGAAAGATTAGATTCTCTGAGGGTGACTTTGGAGACTTGGCTGGTGTGTGTTCGCAAAAGGAAGTGTCCTGTGAATATTGAAAATTTCAAATGTGTTCTTTCGGGATTTTTCGACATACGGTCACAGCAGCTGTTAAAACCGAGGCCCCTAGAGAACAGATAAGCTTTCAGGGGAAGCTGTTTGTCTGGTCTAAACTCTAGGGATTTTCCTGCTTATCTGAGCCCACTTTTATGAACCAATAGGTTTAAATTTACCTAAACTGTGGTTTGTTTTATTTGATTTATTAAATTGGCTGAAAAAAGCAGGGGACTATTGGAGAATAGAATGCTGAGCCTCCTTGCGTTTTTAACCCCAAATTACCACAGCCTTAATGAATGTGAATACATCTCCGTCAAAATTCACTAGGTAGGGAGCCTGCATTTTGAAGGGTGGGGCTGCAAAGAGACTTCTGCTGCTGCACTCAGTATCAAATAGGAATAGGTTTATTTGATTTGGACCAAAAGACAGGAGTTTCGAAGAGCCAATGGAGATGTCAGCTACTAAGTAAGTAGGCATATCTCAGGCATCTTTCATGAATTATCTCAATAGAGAACTTGAAAGTAAAGAGTGAGACATTTGTGAGCAGTGTAACCCAGACAGAGGATGAGGTTGACGGTTGACCCTCCCCCTTCCTTTTCAGTGCCACACACTTAGTCGATGCTTAAAAAAAAAAAAAAAAAGTTAAACCGGCCCCCTGGCTGAGCCTGTAATCCCAGCACTTTGGGAGGCTGAGGTGAGTGGATTACCTGAGCCCACGGGTTCGAGACCCACCTGGGCAACTTGGTGAGACCTCATCTCTACAATAAAATAAAAAATTAGCTGGGCGTGGTAGCGCACGCCTATAGTTGCAGTTACTTGGAAGGCTGAGGCGGAAGGATCGCCGGAGACCAGCAGGTCGAGGCTGCGGTGGCCGTGAGCGGCCACTGCACTCCTGTCTGGGTGACAGAGTGAGACTCCAACTCAAAAAAAAAAAAAAAAAAAGTTAAGGATTCTCCTTGGCTTTGTCTTTTCCTTGGATTTGTACATAGTGGAATTCAGATCAAGACTGAGGCTCAGTGTCACATAGTACATTACCCTGGTGGTAACTCTCTTCCTGTCCTAAACTTACATTGAGCTCTTGGAGACCTTTGAATAGTGCATGAATAGGTTTTGCTTTGAAGGAAGGTGCTTTTAGTTCATGTTTTAAAATTTGAGAACTAGGATAGCCTTTGGAAGGCAAAGCGTGAACTATACAGGTCAAGTCAGGGAATCTTGATGGTCTTAGGGGCACTAGATGAGTTTGTCAGGTTCTTGTTCTAGGGGAACAGTGGTCCCTTTTGGGAAGTGGCCCTGGAGTTAGCCCTTTTTCCTGATTTGGAGGCATCACTCAATGCCAATGAGGGCAAGCAGTGGGAGGGAATGGAGCCTAGCCCCCAAGCGTTACTGCAGAGAAACTTCCCAGGGGCAAGGTACACGTAACTGCCCCATCTGGAATGTGTCTAAATGTCACCGAGCGTTTGTTTTTAAAAAGATACTATTGAAGTGATCTGAAGTACTGAGAAATGGTTTACATAACAGAGTCATTGTGGGTTTTATATGTGAAACAAAATCTGGTATGAATGTAATCTGCATGCTGGATGCGGATGGCTTCAAGAAACAGTTGGATCAAATAAAAGTAATGATGAATAAAACAACTCTAGCAGCAAACAACACACATGAAAGATTCAGCAGAACTCCATAGCCTCTGATGGATAGACAGCAGGAAGGGGAAACTCTCCGAAGGCCCTAAAGGCATTCCTTGCTCAGATTCCCAAGGCCAGCCCTTCCTTCCCACTGGCCATAGTCTTCCAGGAGGGAAATCGAGCATTTACTTCAACAGGCCAGCACAGATGTCCTTCCTTCTGAGGCCTGAAAAGCATGTGGAGTGAGGCTGGGCCCACAGGGTGACACACAGCAGGTAGACATTTGCAGAGAGAAATAGCTGACCCAGAAGGACATTGGGCCAGGGCCACCCAGTGTAGGAACTGGCTACACATGCCATGGGAACACATGTGTTTTGACCACATTGATAATTTCAGGAGCTTTTTTTCTCTTTCTCTCTTTGTCGTCTTCTTGAAACCTACCTTAATGGCAACATAGTAGAGGGGAAGCTGGCATTAGCCTTCTCCAGAAGGCAGGCCCCAGGAGGGCAGGGCTTTCTGTTTTGTTTGTTTAATTCTCAGTCGTATTCAAAATACCTAGAACAGTGTCTTGTACTTAGTAGGCCCTCAATAAATAATTGTCCATAACAATCACATTTGCCTGTCTGGCTACAAGAAAAGAATTGCATGAGGTTTTGGTCCAATGACTCTGAACAATTTAAGAATTTATGAATCACCGGGCTCAGTGGCTCAGCCTGTAATCCCGTGCCTTTGGGAGGCTGAGGTGAGTGGATTGCCTGAGCCCGCGGGTTTGAGACCCGCCTGGGCAACTTGTCAAGACCTCATCTCTACAATAAATCAAAATGAGCCGGGCGTGGTAGTGCGCGCCTGTAGTTCCAGTTACTTGGAAGACTGAGGCGGAAGGATCGCCGGAGCCCAGCAGGTCGAGGCTGAGGTGGCTGGGAGCGGCCACTGAACTCCAGTCTGGGTGACAGAGTGAGACTCCAACTCTAAAAAAAAAGAATTTATGAATCAGGGTTGAATTTTAGATTTGACATGAAGGTAAACTCTTAGGGGTATTTCGCAGCAGTTGTTATATGAGGATCATAGTTGCAAGCAGTGTTCCTCAGATCATGACCTGGCTACTTGGAATGCTTGGTAAAAAGAAATGCTGACTCTTGGGATCCACCCTGGACACACCGCTGGATCATCTAAGGATTTCCATTTTATTTTCTTTTTCTTTCTTTCTTTTTTTTTTTTTT